>NW_003298810.1:150529-169684 GCF_000151645.1 Tuber melanosporum | reverse complement strand
CAAGGCAAGTACACTCACAACCCTGTGAGTGTTGCCTAATAGGACCGTCAAACAACGCCCGGACTTCACCAGTTGGCGTTAAAGTATTTTTAAATGTAAAGAATATTCATACTCCTTGAAAATCAAAGAACCTTGGTCCAGAATTATGTGGACCATTCATGATCTGTGAGAAAGGCAGAAATTATGCCTATAAACTGAATATTTCAGATCAATGAGACATACACGCAGTATTCCGTATCTCACTGTTAGAAACCTGAAGAAAATCAGTGTATTTAGATTGACAACAACCTCTCAGAGAGCCCGAGGATATTGAGTGTGACTTACAATATATGATAGAGAAAATTGTAAGAAGCTAGATATCCTCTTACCAATAAACAGTATGCAGTCGCTACCAAGAGATACATGATCTATGATACTTTATAAAGGGCAAAGTTAATCTGAAGATGAGAATACCAGAGAGCCTGCTACCAGTATAGATAATGTGAGAGAAATGGTAGAAGTGGTCAATCTCAATAAACCAGAAATGATACTGTAGGCAGAGGAAGGACAATGAGAAAAGGGTTTTCCTACCGTTGCTAAGCAAACATAAAAGGTTTTTTACTTAGTCCTCATATGGTCCTAAAAGTATTAATATTTAAGGTTTAATAATCAATTGTTTGAATTTAATTTAATTTTTAAATTTCCTTTATATGTATCTAAAGGCATTCAAGGCAAAGCCTTAAGAGGAGGGAGTACATGTTAGGAATACCAGGATCTGATACCTAAAAACAACTCTATGTAGGGTAATCGCTCTTGGAACTGGAATCCATGGTCTCTAACACCCCACACCAGCCCCCTTATAAGTCCTACATGTCACTGTACATATCAACCTCCATTGTCACCTGTGACTATAATGCTAGAATATTGAAAATGTGTGCATAATACCCTATACATCATGGATATTGGTCTGACCAGATCCTGTTCAAAGCCAATATCTATGGGGGTCTTCAGCTAGGTCTAGGAAGTAGAACCAAGTGAATCTGTCAACTACTCAGGGGGTCATTGGCATTAAAGATCTGATGATTTTAACATGGAGCTGGTATAATATGGCATTTTCGTACAAAGAAATCATATTGAATGATAAAGGATCTCAACCAGAAACAAACTCATTCGTATCCACCATTCAATCAGCAGAAAAGTCTAGAACTCTGAAGATCACCACCAAAGAAGGCAATGGACTTTACAGAGTCTTACAACCTAGTTTCGAAAGCGGTTGTAGCTGCCTTGATAACTGCCACACTGTAGACAGCGATTGAAACCCAGTCAGCAAGAGCAATTAAGGATTGCCAGCGGTGGGATTATCTGTCAATCCCATATAATAGCTTCCTCCAAATTAGTAGATAGTCTTTCAGAAGATATCTATTAGTTAGGCAAGGAGTTATAAATGTTTGAAGTCAGGCAATATAGAAAGGTTGCCATTATAACTACTCTCAAAGATGTAATATCCAGATGAAGCGGATCATTTCAGTAATCACGAAGTGAATTGGGGCCAATGCAATATGACTTGAGAACAAGTCCATAAGTCTAAATAGTCTGACAATCAGATAATTGCTGTTGGAAACAGCATGATTCCCAATTAGTTATATAACAATTTCCAAAGAGGTTGTTATGGTTTTCAGGATCTCCTGGTGTTCGCACCTTGGAAGAATACCCGACATTGCGAATTACAATCGGCGAGATATATAATTTTATAATAGATGGAGGTAGTTAGCAAATACTGAGACCAGGAATATAAATATTGAAGTGGCTCCCCAGCTTTTAGACATCATCAAGCAACAGAGAAGAGACCTTAACAATATATTATTGTTTTTACAATTTTAATTTATGTTACCGATTCTACTGCATTCTTAGTAGTTCTGAATGAGATCTGTGAATTCGAGTCTTACTAGACAATCTCAGTTTACAGAAATGAATCGTGTTTGCCCTAGACAACTTTGAAGTCTCTCAGGTTGTAACCTCATAATACCCAAAGTAGTCACATGTGTGAAACCCAATCATAGTAAACTAATCATGTGACCAAAGTGGTCATATGTACAAAACCCATGACCTCACAGTAATGTCCTGTGTAGAACTCATAAACCAATTATAACACAATAATTAAGTTATATAACCTAAAGTGGTCACATGTACAAAACCCACAACCTCATAATAAGGTCATGTGCAAAACATAAATTATATGTGTGAGGCATTTCCACAGGGTATACTTACATGGCATATATCCCATGATTGATAATTAAGTCATCTGCAAAACAAAACAAATCATAACCTAAACAAGTCATTTGATTAACGTAGTCATATTTGCCAAATAATAACATACCTATGACTCATAATCATGTGTCATGTGAAAACCTTTTCCATGTTAAGCCATGTTTGCGAGAGAATCTATGTTACCAATATAGTCTTCTATGCAGTAGAGGATCCAACCTTTCGCATAATTCTAAACTCTCTTCTTACTTGTGTAAGTTATATCTATGATTCCACTCGCTCTAGTGTATTATCATTTATAGAGCTATGTCATCATTGGTAAGAGTAATTCCATATACCAGACTTCATGACAAAACTGGCTGCGAAATATATTGCCCTAATCTAGTACGATAATAACCAATTGGATGATACTAGCCTACTGTGAGTCTAGTTCTGCAGTGCACTAATATTTCAAACACTTACCCCTAAGAATTCATTTAAGCTTTAATCTGTCGAACTCTCCAAACTGATGACTATCTCTTGGTATCATTGGTAACGGTTCCACAGCAGAACATTTACTGTATGCAGATATTGTTAGTTTCCATGGATTGGATATATCTGTCACGAACGTAGCTTAGCACGGAAAAGATTTTCACTTGACACATGGTTATGAGTCACCGGTATGTTATTGTTTTGCGCATATGGCTCATTCGGGTTACAAGATTTGTTATGTGTAGGATTTATGATGCTTTCGCACATGGCTCAAATATGAGTCATGGGAAGTGCGCCTGACGAGTATGCCTTGCGAGTGTGCCTTGTAGGTAAGCCTTGGGCATATGATTTATGTTTCACACATGACCTCGTTATGAGGTCATGGGTTTCACGCATATGACTCAGTTGAATCATATGACTTGTTTATTACGTTATTATTGGTTTATGAGTTTTTGCACCTGATCTCGCTATGAGGTCATGGGTTTTGAGCATGCGATCACTTTGGTCACATGACTAGTTTGTTATGATTTGGTTTCGCACATGTGACCACTTTAGGTCAGATGACTATAGGTGAGAAGAATACTATATAAGGAGGCCGATGCGGCAGAGGAAGATAGGTTCTTCACGCTTTGTTCTAAGTACTTTTCCTACTTATTACATTAACAAATATAAAACACCTTGACGATCTTTATCTTTACTGCAACGTGATTGTTATGCTAAGGAAGGTTGTTCACAAAGACGAGTTAGAGGAAGCTTACGATAGGTGTTTCCGATAGAGGACAAAGGTCTTGTACTAATGGTAACGTAGAGAGAGGCCTATAGCTATCGTAAGAAGAAGAAAGAAGGAGACAGAAACGAGAAGGATCGTTCCCGGTTGCCAAGAACTATGTATCCAAAGAGGGATCATTACATTACAAAGCGTCACCTTGCGCGACATCAAACGATACAAGACGGCATCCTTCAATCCAGACAGGGAAGGAGATATCGACATCGACCATTAAAACCTTAATATAGGAGGATTCAGCAACACCATAGATCACGTCTCAGCAAAACTTTGGAGAGCAGCAAGCCCAGTAACCCCAGAGAAAGGATCACCAGTTGATAGTTCTCATGTAGGAAGTCCACGACCTGAGAGAATGTCAGGATCAGCAGTACCGGGGCCAGTGGCCTCAGCCACTCCGGCACCAGGAACTACCATACTTGGAATGACTGAAAATCAGTTTCAGGCATTTCTGGTAGCAACATGAAATACAGGACAAGGAAATGTCCAACGACCGAAAGTAAAGGAACCCGACACATACGAAGAAGCCGAAGACAAACTACGAATATTCTTAGCGCAGTGTGAAGCATATTTTGCCATCAAGGGATATGGAGATCACCATGACGAAATCAAGATTCCATATGTGGAATCCCTACTCGGAGGCCTCGCAGGACAATAGAGCATGCCTTTACAAGATGGAAGAAAGCAAAGGGAATGGGTCACATACGAAGAGTTCAAGCCGACACTCTTTGAACAATTCGGAGATCCCAACGCCAAAGACACAGCAAGACGAAAGCTGGAAAAACTCCAACAAGGAAAACAGAAATTCACGGCATACTGGAATCAATGCCGACTATTGGAATACGAGCCCGAGTTTGATGATTCTACTCTCTACATCATCCTCCTGAGAAACTGCAGCGAGAGACTCCGAGAGGCATGCGGAATCTCGGACCTATACTATACGATAGCAGAAAGATTTGCAATATGGGCGATCGATAAGGAAAGCAAACTAAACATGGTTCGAAGCAACTTGGAAAACACTATAGCATACAGGGTACTCCAATCATCCAGAAATGGAGAATGAACCTGCAAACCGCAAGCAGCTCAAGGAGAAAGTCGAGCATTACCACCAGGCGAGCCGATGGAGTTAGACAAATCGAGAGCAGGACTTGCTCTGAACCTGTTTTAGGAAGAATATGCCAGAAGAATGAATAGAAAACTCTGCTTAAGGGGCGGAAAAGCAGGACATCGGATATGAGAATGCAGAAGCCGACCCGACAGCAGATACCAAGGGACCAGAGCAGCTGGAAATAAGCATTTCCAAAATTACAAAACGAGCAACATTGGGGAAATGATCGCAGAGGATTCACGGGCAGAAAACGATGGGGGTCCCCAGTAAACGGTAGTCTGGGAGACCCAAGATGTGGACCATGAAAACCCATCAAGTTAGCAAACTACTACGTGGCAATACAAATGCAAAGAGGACAAGAAGATGGAAATCATGTGATGATCAAAACAAAGATATACAACAAAGAAAAAGAAACAACAATATATGCAATGCTCGACTCTGGGGCTACCGAAGTCTTCATCGACAAAGAAATCTGCAACAAATACGGCCTCCACATCCAATAAGCAAAGAAAGCGAGACAAGTCTACCTAGCGGATAGAAAGCCAAGCGCTATGGGTCCTATAACCTACACAGCAACAGTATCTATAGACAGTGACAGCGATAGAAAAATGGTAAACCTTCAAGTGGCAGATCTTAAAAACTATGAGATAGTCCTAGGGATGCTATGGTTACGAAAGCATAATCTGGTACTCGATTGGAATGAGAACAAGATGACCTTTACAAGCGAACTATATGAGACACACTGTCTTAGCAGTTCACCTGCGGTTTACTGGACACCGATACAAGAAGCGGAAGAAGTAACTTTGCACGCAAAGTTCGCCGAGATGCGGCAAGATAAGATAGTCAGGAGACAAAGGATGGACCAAGAGGCAAGAGTGCCTACCAAGAGTTCTAAAGGGGCAGTAGGACATGACCTGTATGCCAACGAAGAAACGAAAATACCGGCCAACGGGCAGGTAACGATAGCAACAGGAATAGCCATCGGACTACCGGAAGGTACCTATGGACGAAGAGCACCCAGCAGTGGTCTAGCAGTCAAACATCGATATATGACGATGGCCGGGGTAATCGACGTTGACTATACCGGTGAAATCAAAGTGGTACTGGCCAACCTAGCTCAAGAGGACAACGAAGTCCAAAAAGGCGATCGAATCGTGAAGTTGATAATCGAAAAAATTAACAACAAGGATCTGCACGAAGTAGATCAACAGGAAGAAACTACAAGAGGAGAAAAGTGATTGGGAAGCACATAGCAAAACCAGCCCAATACAACAAAAAGAATCGAGATCAAAGAGATCATAGTAAAAGCCTTTGAAAGGTACTATCGGAGAGGAGACACAACAGGTATTCTCAAATGAACATACGAAGATGAAAAAGCAGTCCTAGCAAAAATCAATATCAGCACGGAGCCAGCAATTTAGGATAAGAAATATCAAAGCAAAAAGGGATGGAGAGAATTGGTTCCAAGAGAATATGATCAATTTATGAACCCATTCCAAGAAGAAGAAGCCACCGAGCTACCACCTGGAAGACCAGGAATTGATCACGGAATTCAGTGGGACAAAGACGAAAAAACTGCAAAAACAAAAGAGATTCCATACAAGAAGTTATATCTACTAGGAGAAGCAGAGCTCGAAGAACTCAGGAAGAACATTGAGCAAAACTTAAAGTGACCAGGGATTAGGGACTCCTTCGTGTCAGGAGGATCTCCAATACTATTCGTCAAAAAGAAAGACGGAAAAATGAGACTCTGTGGGTACTACAGAGCTTTCAATTCGGTTACCAAGAAAGACCAATATCCACTACCCCTAATTGGAGAAGCACTGGATTGACTGCGGTCAGCAAAATACTTCACCAAACCTGATATCAAGGACGCATCCCATAATATACGCATCCAGGCAGGAGATGAATGGAAGACTACATTATCCCCTCAAGATACGGAATGTTCGAAAACTTGATTTTGCCCTTCGGGCTAACCAATGTACCGGCTTCATTCCAGAGATGGATCAACAAGGCACTCAATAAGTACCTCAACATATGTTGCATCGTATACTTGGACGATGTACTCATATACTCGGAAAACATACAGCAACACCAACAGGATATCAGCAATATCATGGCCACAATACAAGGATCAGGAATGAAGATCAAACTAACATAATGCGAATTCCATAAAGAAGAAATAGAATACCTCAGATTTATCATCAATCGAAGTGGGGTCAAGGTCGACCCTGTCAAAACAGCAGCCATGTGGGACTGGGCCAAACCAAACAACAAGACAGACATTCAATGCTTTATGGGATTCGGCAATTTTTATCGAAGGTTCATAGAGGGATTTAGCAGGCTTGCAAAACCACTCTATAACCTAACAAAGAAAGACAAGAAATAGGAATGGGGAGAAAGGGAACAAAAAGCATATGATGCAATATGGACGCATCTAATATCGGCACCCATACTGGTTGATTTCAACCAAAACAGAAAGACAATGATCGAAATGGACGACTCAAAATCTGTATGCTCAGGCATACTGTTACAACAATGTGATAATGGAAAACGGAGGCCAGTGTCTTACCGATCCAAGACAATGAACCTGGCAGAGTGCAACTACCATGTTGTAAATAAAGGACTACTAGCGATAGTTCAAGCATTGAAGGAATAGAGAAGATACGTTTTGAACAACGACCATCCGGTCCGAGTTCTAACTGACCACAAAAGACTGGTCCCTTTCATGACTACGAAACAATTGAACGACTGCCAGATATGATGGATGGGACACCTCAGCAAATACAACTTCAAAATCCAATACCGACTAGGCAAAGACAGTGGTAATCGAGCTGCCCTCACAAGGATTGCAAGCGACAAACCACAAACAAAAGAAGATGAAAGAATCAAACAAAAAACACGAACACTATTCCCAAAAACCGACTGTGAAGCAACAGAGGTTATCCAATTCACATCAGCAGAGGAAAGGGAAATTGAGAACGCAAAAGAGAAAGACAAAACAATTCAGACAATAAGAGAAGAATTGAAGGAAGGAAAAAAGGAGATGAAAGGAATTGCTCTGGGTTTATGCCAATGGAAGGATGAAAATATGTGGTACGACAGAAACAAAGGATCTCGGAAGAGGAGAAAATAAGTACGAATATCATACGACAACACCATGATATCTGAACACCAGGACACGGGAGAATGGCTAAAACCACAGAATTCATCACAAGGTCATTCTACTGGCCAGGACTGCGCGATGATGTCAAACAATATGTCAAAAACTGCGACATATGCCAAAGGACGAAAACGGCTAAACACGCACCATATGGATTACTAAAATCAAACGAAGTTCCCGAACAACCATGGGAAACAATTGCTATGGATTTCATCACGGACCTACCGATATCGGAAAATTGCAATAGCATCCTGGTTGTGGTGGATCGTCTGACCAGAATGAGTCATTTAATTCAGGTCAGAAAAGATGTCAATACGAGGGATTTTATACAAACATTCTTCCGCGAGGTTTTCCAACTTGATGGCCTAAGCTAACTAAGTCTACGGTCCCGCACCTGCCATCCCTGAGTCATACCTGCACGGAAACTAATTACAAGACCATCAAACAACCTAGTGCCCGCCCCGGTCCAGGTCCGTAGCCCCTCGGGTATGAAGCCAACCAGCACTAAGCGTAGCCAAAGCCGAGCAAAAGACCAACCCAACCAGGTTCCTCGCCCAACAAATATAAGATCACTACCGCCCAGTCTAAACACCGTCCCGCAACACCTCCACCACAGTAGAAAACCAACAAAACCAAAGCAAATATAAGCTACAGGCGACACGATGGGAGAGAGGAGGTGACCAACATGTCCACCTCTCGCATCCGCATGCCAGGCCGTCGACCCTATAAACCCACTTTGCCAAGTGCATCCGGAGAGCGTAATGGTAAGGAGGACCTGTACCTGCTGCACATCCCCCGAAACAAACATATAAACAAAAGAAATACATAGAGGTGGTGACAGACCTAAATGGTCGGTGGGGCCTATCTCCCACCCGTGGTGCCTTGCCCCCCACCAGCCATACACATCGCCAAACTAAAGAAACCAAACCATCCCCATGAAACCCAGCACGCGAGACCCAAACAAGTCCAACCAGGTGGTCGCAACCTACTATCCGCACAGGTGGCCATCAGCCAACCGGTCCATCGGGGAGCTTCGCAGCACTCAGCACCTTCGCCCAACAGCCCAAGCCAGACTGGAAACACTTAATTAGACATCGCCCAACCTGACACATGTCCGACCCGTGCTTGCAGGTGCCTCCCCCCCCCCAATCAGCCCCCCACAAGCCCCACACACCAGGCACCACAGAGCCCATCCAGCCCCCTCAGCCCCTCAGACAGATTAACCATCCGACAGCCACAGGACAGCTATACCAAACCCCATCAGGCAGCCATTGGTCTTGGTCACATGAACAGAGCCCAAACCCCCAGCACCGTACAGTGGATGGGGCCCACCAGCCACAACTGGAAGCCACAAAGGAGGCAGCACCAATACCCAAAGGCACCAGCACCAGTCACAACATCCAACCCAGCTGAACCGAAGTCAAACCGAGTCAGGAAAAAGGTAAGCGGAGCCAGCCAAAGCCAGCCCCATAGGTGCAGCAACAGGCATGGACCGAACGACGGGTAAGAGGCATCCCCAATCGACGCAACACGAATGGGAAGGGCGAAAGAACAGAAGCAGACAAACAGAAGGTAGGCCCCACTTGCAATGCGTGAAGCTGCCAACTACACACCACAACCGAACCACCCAAACGCAAAGACAGCACCAGTGCCTGGCAGCCAATCATCCCACACCACGCCAGGTAGCCATGAAAACCACACCAGGGGGTAAGGTTTTTCAGGGTCAAAGCCATCCCCACAGGTGCGAGGAGGAGATACCTGACTGAATGGCGGGAAATGCTGCAAGGACACAAACTCCAAGGGAACAGCGATAAACAACATCGTAGGATTCTGACTATAGAAGCATAAAGCAACAAGGCAGATGGGGGCCGGCCAGGCCCCCTCCTTGGAGGAAGTGATGCGGCCGGTACGACATGTTGATACTTGGGAAGGTCATCAGTCTAACCCAAGGGTGTTTTGTATCGTGAGAACTAAGAACTCCATTAAAACTCAATAAGAGATATGAGCTGGTCCAAAGAACGACACAGGTGATCCCCCCAAACACAATGTTCAATCCCCCTAATTGAACACGAAACCTGGGAGTAGATGATGGACAGGAAGCGGTCGACATTTTACCGAAAGGGGCTCGTATGCGACTGCGATGAAGTGCCCAAAGTGCTAGTATCGTGAGATAACCAACGCAATGAAACGAGACACAAACAAGTTGTCCGCCATGCAATACCTAACAAACCTCAACACTAAAGACCCCAGGAACTACTGAGCGAACTCAGATATCTCCCGTGGAATCAAAGGCATGAAGGCCCGTCATGATGGCGAATGAAACCTGCGGGGCGAAGTGATGGCAAGGACAAGGAAAAGTACTTAGAACAAAGCGTGAAGAACCTATCTTCCTTGGCCGCATTGGCCTTCTTATATAGTGTTCCTCCCGTCCGTAATCATGTGACCAAAAGTAAACACATGTGCAAAACCAAAGTATAACAAACTAGTCATGTGACCAAAGTGATCACATGCTCAAAACCCATGACCTCATAGCGCGGTCATGTACAAAAACTCATAAACCAATCATAACACAATAAACAAGTCAGATGACTCGACTGAGTCATATGAGTGAAACCAATGACCCCATAATGAGGTCATGTGCGAAACATAAATCATATGCCCAAGGCTTACCCGCAAGGCACACTGGCAAGGCATACTTGCCAGGCGCACTTCCCATGACTCATACTTGAGCCATGTGCAAAAGCATCACAAATCCTACACATAACAAATCATATAATCCGAATGAGTTATATTCGCAAAGCAATAACATACCTGTGACTCATAACCATGTGTCACGTGAAAACCCTTTCCATGCTAAGCCACCTTCGTGACACGGTCTTTAAATACACAAATCAATTCATGTCTTGCATGAACGAAACTAATTAAAGGTATTAATCGATACACTTTGGTAAAACTAATTAAGTATCAAAGCGATACTTAAAACAAAACATAAAACAAAACCAAGTATCAAACCATACTTAAAACAAACCAAGTATCAAGGCGACACTTAAAACAAAACATAAAACAAAATGAATAACCGAGTACCCGTACTGGTTACATTCTCCAAAACAAAACAACTGTTTAGACAAACAAAACCTAATAATCATCAACAATGGAGTCTGAGAAACTAATAACTTCAGTTTCCGCTATCAGCTCTTCATTAAAAGTGGTACACCAGGGACAAGAGAAGATTTCAAGAAAACATCATGACTCAAAGAAATACAAATCACAGTAGTCATGAATACTAGATTCATGATGTACATCAACCCAAGCATTATTGCAATCACAGCCATAGTCCACCCTGAGGATATCGAAGTAGTTTTCAAGTTGTATAATATCGCGGTTCAGCAACAGTCCAACAATCTGTTGCCACAGCCTCACATTGAGTTCTATCTAGTTTGACATCATTATGGTATTTGGAGGGAGGACAGTGATCAGAAGAGGTTATCGCGAGCCTACTCCATAGCCTGATTTTTCTCATTGCTGCTTTCAAATTTCAACTCAAAGTATGGTGCCCAAAACCCATCCTTAGCTTCCAGTTCCATCTGCTATTGCTCAGTCTCTGGTATCGTTGGTATCCAGTACATTGTCATGTAATCAATCATTGGAGGAATCGATTCATTTGGCATGTTGTCTTTCCACCATTCATTAACTATATCCATAGCGTGCTCCAGTCCTTCTAGTCATTTCCAGCTGTTTTCGCTTGTTGGGCATCCTTTCTGTTTGACCAGGAACTGATGATTTCCATACCAAAGCCGGTGGTCTTGGATATCTTCAACTTCCAATTCATCCTGTTTATTAATGATGATAGGTGCAGGTCCAGAGTGTGTTCTTCCAGGGAACTTGGAGTTGTCATGTGGGTGGAATCGCTTGACAGCAGAGACATGGAAAACAGCACTATTGCGGCGGTACATGCGTCGGTCTATCTGGATAGTGTTGTTTTCTGTATGCTCGTCAAAGGATAAGACCTTGAAAGGTCCTCACCATGGGGGTTGTAGTTTTTTGCTGTGTCTAACCTTGGTAATAAACATATTTCAATATACCATGAGCATACCACCTGGTGGAATAGGAACATGTTTGCATTGTCACTTCTGAGCAGTAGTGGTACTTTGGAATCGGGCAGCTTTAACAGGTTGGAAGGCATCATTCCAAATTGCTTGATAGCGGTTTAGGTGATCACCGGAGGCAGGGGCTGAGGAGTTCTAGAATAGAGTTGTCGGTAGCAGAGGGTATCGGTGGACGAAGATTACCTAGTATGGAGACAATTCCAAGGTGTCTGAATATCTAGCATTAATATATGCGGCGAGCTCAATGAGGGCTGGTTTCCAGTTGGTCTGTCGTTCATTGATCATGTTCCTAATTCTGGTCTTGACTTCGCAGATATTTTGTTGTGCTTGGCCATTACTCTTATGAGGTCCAGCAGCAGCCATAATATGGTTGATTCTGAGGGAGGTCAAGGTTTGTTTCCAGAATCTAGTGGTGAAATGGAAATCTACATCACTGACAATAGATATTCGGTATCTATAGGAGGTAAATAGGTATTGTTGGTGATTATTCCAGGTGTCTTTAGAGGAGTTGGTAACCTTCATTGGTATGAGCCATGTATATCCAGAAAACCAATCCACAGCTACCAAGATAGTGTTGTATCCAGCAGACTTGTTGAATGGTTGTGTAAAATCCATATGATATGATTCAAATATTTCGCATGGCAGCTGGAGGGTCTGCACTTTCCCTTCACGTAGTTGTGTTCATTCCTTATTTGCCATGCTGAGTTTGCATTCTTTAACAAAATCAGGGAAGTCCTTTCGCATTTCAGGTCAGTAAGCATATTCCGTGGCAAATGGGAGGATGCGGTCCACACTACGGTGTCCTTCGTTGTGGATTTCAGTAATGACATATTCCCTAATAGTCATTCCATCGAATATATGGCCTTTTGGCATGTATAGGTAATGTTCACCATAACGGGTGCTGGTATTGACCATTCCATTGAATATGTTGTAGGGGACAAGGTCTCCAAGTCTGCAGCTACCCTGGGCTTTGAAGTAGATCGGGTTATGGCGATATCCTGCTATTATTTAGCTTCGGAAAGAGGAGGTTAGTTCTTGCATAGTTGATCTAACATCTCCTTCATCCTCAATGAGAGATCCTCTTGTCGGTTCAGTAGGGTCTTCCTCTTCTTCAAATGTTTTATAGAGCTGTCGGTGATGCTCAGGAATAGTGGGAGGCATGACAGAAACAATGGTTTTATTTTTGTATACTCGTAAGAGTCTACTATATAGTGGTCTTGAATTGGGTATGGGGGGAGAGGGTGGCAGTACTAACTGTAGAGGGTGTAGGTATGATATTACATCTATGTATACTGCTGCTTGTTCCAGTTCTTCAAGATCTAGGTGTCATCTAAGGGCAGGATTAAGGGTAAGGAGAGGTTGGGTCGATCTATGATTAACTTCATCCATCACTTCTTCTGCTCCTTCTGTAGTGTCGAAATGTGTATTTTTGGAATCATCAGCAGATATATAGTACAGTCGCTGGTATCTGTTGATGAATTTTATTTCAGTCTAGGGAAAGGGGCAGGTATCGAGATAACAGTGGGACCAGTAGAGTCTGCTTTGTTCAAGCTCATGAGGAGGTATACTACGGAGGGTGCAATCATCCTTCCACTAGTCATCAATGTCCTTTCCTCATTCTGCTCTAGTAGCTCTGCATATAGTGTAAGAGAAAGGATTGGAGAGAGAGGCAGTACTGGTGGTAGCCACCAATGGTTCTTGTTTATAGGAGGTATTATCAGAGCTATCTTTGCTTTGTCTTGTATGGTCATAAACAAGAGGAGGATCTGTGATTTGTTGGTTCTCATATAGGCGGGAGAGAGAATCAGCTAAATAGTTGGTTCTTGTGGTGGTATAGATGATTTTTGCATTGTATTTGCTGATTTCTCGTCTCCATCATGTTCTTCTCCTTCCAGGAACCTTTTCAGTTTTAAGGTTAGTGTAGGGTTTGTGGTCTGTCACAATGGTGAAGGTATTGCCCATCAAGATGTGGTTGAAAGCGGTAAGAGTATCGATCACAGTAAGGGCTTCCTTATCTGTAGTTCCATAGTTCATCTGAGAATTAGTAAACTGCCTGCTGTGTAATGCCGCTGGTCTTGCCGTTTCATAAGAAACTCCTTGTCCTACCCATGCTCTAACTCCAATATCTGATACGTCAGTAATCAGCTATATTGAGTCTGATTTACTGCAGTCGATAGGCCGTATAATATTGGCATTCTTAATCAATTCTGTGATGTTGGTAAAAGCTTGGTCATGAGTGTGGGTCAAGACAAATTCTACATTGCCGGTAAGGTCGGTGAGCGATGCTGTCACAGTAGAATAATGTGGTAGGAACTGGGAGATATAGTTGACTAGTCCTAAGAATCGCATGAGTTCCTTTTGATTTCGGGGTGTTGTCTATTCTGTTAAACAGGATATTTTTTCAGAGGCTGCATGTATTCCTCCATCATCTATCACATGTCCTAGGATATGGAGTTGATCGGTAAACAGAATTGATTTGTTCCCGCTAACATAGAACTTAGCTTCCCTTAGTCTGGTACAAACCAAACCTATACGGTAGGTATGTTCAGTTGCGGAGTTTGAGAAAATGAAGATATCATCAATATAAACCTATACAAAATAGTAGAGGTATTCACTTGGGAGGTTTTCATGATTGGCATAAATATGGTGGGTGCATTCATATCACCTTGTAACATAACTCGGCTAATGAAACTTCTGAAAGGTATTTTGCAACTGTTTTCGCATTCGCTTTCTGGATCTAACCTTGTTTAGAAATAGGTATCGCTTAGGTTAATCTTGCTTCAGAATCTCGCCCGTCCAAATGCAGTCAGGATTTGGATTTGGTTTGGGATAGCGAAACTGTCTATAACCATGTTCTCATTCCGTCGCTTGAGGTCAACTAGGGGGCGAATTCTTTTGCCATCTGCTTTTGACTGGACAAGCATAGGTGCGGCACCTAGTACTTCCGCTCGGTAGATGACTCCTCTTCTTTGTTGTTGGTTTATCCTGTCACCGTGGGTTTTTGTATGTGTCAGGGATGGAGTAAGTAGGTTGGTTCTTAAGATTAGAGGGGTCTCTAAGACAGATGTAGTGGTTCACTTCCCTCATAGGCAGTAGTCCTTCGGGAATCTGATTAGGGAAAACATCAGAGTACTCATCCACTAGGCGTTGGGTAGTTGCTTCACAGACTGCAGCTCAGAACTCTCTACTTGTAGGCTTGCATGAGACTCTGACCTTCTGATCTGGGAAATTAATAGTTGATTCCCCACATCTGATTATGGCTTTGTGGCCATTCAGAAATAGCATCCCTATCAAGGCATTATATATTTCTCTAGATTGCCGACTAGCATTTCTTGAGGGGGTGGGATGGCGGAGCCAAGCTAGATAGTTGCACTACAAGGTTTATGGCTTGTGGATCGTGAACCCTTTACTGCCATATTGACTAGTATTGGCTGATTAAGGTCTCGAGTTGGGAGTCCATGGACAGCAACAAAGGCAGGGCTGATCATATTTCTTCCAATCGCGCCAGTATCGAATAAGACTTGAGCCTTTTTGCCATTGATTAGAGTAGTACCTTCCAGGGCGTTGTGTGCTTTAAAGGTAGTAGGCAATTGGACACTGTTGCATCCCACGTGGATATATCCACTATGGATTTCTTCATATTCGCTAGATTGGGCATCATCACTATCACTTTCAATATTGTTGGGCGATACCTCTTGCTTTATTGCCTTTCCTTTCCCTTTCTTTGAAGGGCAGTTCTTTGCCATGTCTCCTCTTTTTCCCTAATCAAAGCGTTCTCCTTTCTGTCTTCTCGATTATTTGGAAGATTTGGTTTTCTCCTGGAAAACATGTGGAGTATCTTCTTCAGAGTTGTTAGAGGGCTTGTGTCGTGGTTGCCTATTACTACTAGAGTATGTCTATGTTTTGTATTCCTTAGTTTCATGGTGGATGGTATCCTTTCATTCTGCCCTTGCAATTATTATTGCAATATCATCATCATCTTCCTCGAGTGGTTCTACTTCTCTCCGGAGGGTAGGATGTATGGCATCATAGAATCGTCGCTTAAGGATGTACTTGGAGATGCTTCCTTTCTTCATTCTGTCCTTATACATTCTGAGATCTGTAGCTACATCTGTGATTCTCTTAACATGTGTTCCATTAACGTGGTGGGGCTAGTGGAATTTGTTGTATAGGTGGTCGTTGATGATAAAGGATTCAAATTGGCCTTTCAGGTAATCGAGAACAGTTGATCCTCTTAATCTTACATTTCTGCTACATTCCTCATACTAGTGGTGGTATGTGTCATTTGCCTTCCCTTCACAAAATGATCTAACAAATGGCCCGGTTGTGTAACGATCCCTCCTCGGATGCTTAGTTCTTGGTGATGGGGAACCATACTTCTCTTCTCTTACTTCTTCTTCCTTGGTCTTACGATAGTACTAGGCCTCTGCCTACGGTACCGATAGTACAAGACCTTTGTCTTGTATTGAGGACCTATATCGGAAGCTTTCTCTAACTCTTCTTCGCGAAGAACCTTCGTTGGCGTAACAATAACATTACAATAAAGATAAAGATCGTAAAGGTGTTTTATATTGGTTAAAGTAATAAGTAGGAAAAGTACTGTGAACAAAGTGTGAAGAACTGAACCTCCTCGGCCGCATCGGCCTTCTTATATAGTATTCTTCCAACCCATAGTCATGTGGCCCAAAGTGGTTACATGTGCGAAACTAAATCATAACAAACTAGTCATGTGACCAAAGTGGTCATATGCTCAAAACCCATGACCTCGTAGCTAGGTCATGTGCAAAAACTCATAAACTAATCATAATATAATAAATAAGTCATATGACTCATCTGAGTCATATGCGTGAAACCCATGACCTCATAACGATGTCATGTGTGAAACATAAATCCTATGTGCAAGGCTTACCTGCAAGGCACACTCACAAGGAATAGTTGCCAGGCGCATGTCCCCTGACTCATATTTGAGCCATATTCGAAAGCATTACAAATCCCACACATAACAAATCATATGACTCGAATGAGTCATATGTGTGAAACAATAACATACCTGTGACTCATAACCATGTATTACGTGAAAACCTTTTTTATGCCAAGCCACGTTCATGAAAATAGCTCCCCTCTTCCTAAGCCTGAGTCCCATCCTACTTTTTCTCCTAGTTTCAACAGTTCCCGTCCTGCTGCGTGGATGGTCCTTCTCAGCTTGTGGAACTTTTCATCTGCTGTCCTCCATCTGATCCTAACTGATTCCTGGGTCAGATATGCCATTTCGATCTTGTACCGCTGATTATCGTTCAGCTGTCTTACCTCTGCAATCGTTTTCTGTTTTGCCAAAATTGTGGCCTCGGCCTGGCCAAGTTGTTCACGAAGTCTTAGGACTTGCCTGTGTAGGCTCCTAACGTCCGGTTCCATGTCTGGTGAGGAGTGTTAGGCCTCCCCTTTCCTGGACCGCATCCTCGCGGCCCATGCCTTTCTGGCATCAGCTCCTTCCAACTCTTTCCCGCTTCTATATTTCTGCGGGTAGTATCCCGCAGAGATTTTTTGTGCCCTGTGCATCCTGCACCAATTTCTGAAGCATTGTTGCTAATGCTTCAGGATGTGGTCCGGGCGTGGACCATGCTTTCAACATTCCCTCATGAACCATCCCGATCCTTCTTTGTCACCAAAATGTGTTTGGCAACTATCATCATAGTATACCATCCATGAAATTGCGTTATGCTATTCTTGTTGTTCCCTCTCCTTAAGTTCTTCATCAGTCAGCCCCATGAAGGAGTATTCGTGGCTGGTCAGTGTGGTTTGGCATCGGGTATCCCCACAGCCCTCGTGTTGTTGCAATGGTGCAGGAGCCTTTCCCTCGCCTTTATCTTGATTGAATGTGATTGTTACCTAGGCTGGACTTGCCTGGCTATCGCTAGTCGAATGTTGAGATGGCATCTTGTACGTGTTCCAGGTTGTGTGCAAAGTACCAAGTTTTATCTTGTTCGGGTGAATATCCTGTCCACTTGGCTCAGTATTGGATGTGACCATGGAAGAAGTGGAAATCGACTATTTTGTCGAGCTCGTATTCTATTTCTCCATCAAGTTAGATTGGAGGTGAGGAATAATTGTTTATGAGGGAAACTTGTTGTCATAGTGTAATTTGAGGAGTGAGATGTGGAATGTGGTATATATTTGCATCGAGGGTAGAAGGTCGAGTTTATAAGCTCTACTGCCCACTCTTTCCAGTATCCTGAATGGTCCTATTTACTTGTAGTCTAATTTCCTTGATAGTTACGTTGTATGAATATTGCATGGTATTAGCCATACTGTATTGCCTGGTTGTATGTTTGGATCTGGCCTTTAGTGCTTATCGTATTGTTCTTTTTATCCTTGTTGTGCTTGACTCATTTCGTATTGTAATGTCTCGTGTAATTTTCCCATATCTGTTTTGTCTGGTATTATACCATTAATAGTACGATATGTGGTGTGACTTTGTGGATGTTGTCCATAATTCACAAAGAACGGTGTCGTGCTGATCGTTTCTTACTTTCCATTGTTGTATGCGAATTCGGCGATTGATAACAGTTTGTAACAATCATCTTGTTGGTAATTGACAGAGGCCCTTAAAGATTGCTCGAGTATTGCATTCACCCGCTCCGTTTGTCTATCCGTTTGTGGGTAGAATGCTCTGCTCAATCTGTTTTGTATACCCAATCCTCCGCTTACTCCTTCCATAGTCCTGATATGAATAGTGTTCCTCGATTGGTAATGATATTCTTTGTGAGGCTGTGAAATCAGAAGATTTCTTGGAATAAGGTTTGTTGAAAATCTCTTGTGGCGATAACTTTTCAGACTGGAATGAAATGACTAATTTTCGTCAGACAATCCACCACGACCAAGATGCAATCGCAATTTTCCGATGCCGGTAGGTCCGTGATGAAATCCATAGTAATTGTTTCCCATGGTCATTCGATTTCAGTAATCTACTGGTGCCTCTTTAGCGGTTTTCACCCTTTGGCATATGTCGCAGTTTTTGACATATCGTTTAATATCTTCACGGAGTCCTGGCCAACAGAATAATGTCGTGATGAATACTGTAGTTTTAGCCGTTCCTCCGTGTCCTGCCCTTCGGATATCGTGGTGTTGTCATATGATGTCTTTCCTTATCTCTTCTTTTTCCAGAACCCATTATTTTTCATCGCACTACATGTTTCCATTCTTCCATAGGCGTAAACCTAGTGCAACGTGTTCGTAAGGGTCTAATCACGTTATCGGTAAGGATACGATAGTTGGCAGGTAGCCT
>NW_003298810.1:121055-150095 GCF_000151645.1 Tuber melanosporum | reverse complement strand
GTTCATACTAGAAATCAACAGATTTGTGTATTTAAAGACCCTCTGATTCTATGATGGAAAAGGCAGACTTTGACAGACTGTATTTTAATATACATGGTTGAACAGTTACTCTTTAGTTTTCCCAGTACACCTTTGAAGCCTCTATTACGTCACAGCTCTCATATCCTCTCTGGTAGAAAAGGCGACTGGTCAACTAGTATACCTTGCCCTGATAATGTAATTAGCACTTTATCAACACTTTATATTTTCTTAAGTGCAGCAAGTGGTTAAGGACATGTTACAAGACTTAGGGGTCATCAACCTATCGATGTCTGCCTCAGAACGCTAGCTGTGAGAAGCAGCAGAATTACTGTACCTTTGGCTTCATCTTAATATCAACCTAGAGTCATTGACAACTCTGCGTGGGAAGCATATTCTACGGCAAGACCTTATAAGAAAGAAACAACCCAAGCATTCTGCTAAGGACCTCAAGAGTAACAAGCCTACCAGGCATTAAGGACATGGTCAAGGAAAGCACTAACAAAAACTACTCGCAAAAATGCTATATTCCACGAAACTAAGGCATATAAAATCCAGGCTTTGTTTAGTAGTAATAGACAACCCCAGCACAAGTCCTCAAATAACTTGGACAAAGAAACACCTCAATCCTTTAAGATGAAAACAAAATCTACCAAAGAATTGATATGCCTGAGGCGTGAATATTTTGACTGCTGAAATACAAGATATATGGTAAAGAATTGTCCTACTAGGAAGAGCAAAGAAAAAGCGATCAAACAGGAGGCATCAGCCAACACCATGAAAGAGGATAGTGATGATACCTAAGGCAGTGGATATGAGGAGATGCATATTGTAACCGGTACGGGTACTTGGTTATTGTTTTATGTTTTGTTTCAAGTATCGCTTTGATACTTGGTTATTGTTTTATGTTTTGTTTTAAGTATCGTTTGATACTTGGTTTGTTTTAAGTATCGTTTGATAGTTGGTTATTGTTTTATGTTTTGTTTCAAGTATCGCTTTGATACTTGGTTTGTTTTAAGTATCGTTTGATACTTGGTTTGTTTTAAGTATCGTTTGATACTTGATTTTGTTTTATGTTTTGTTTTAAGTATCGCTTTGATACTTAAGAAGTTTTACCAAAGTGTATCACTTGATACCTTTGATTAGTTTCGTTCATGCTAGACATGAACAGATTTGTGTATTTAAAGACCGCCTGTTTCTATGATAGAAAGGGCAGACTTCGACAGACCGTATTTCAATATACTTGGTTGAACGGTTACTTCTTTGTTCTCCAGTACACCCTCCAAGCCTCCTTTAGTTCTCAGCTCTCGCCTCCTCTCTGGAAGAGCAGGCCACCTGCCAACTATCATATCTGTTACCGATAACGTGATTAGCTCCTTGCGAACACGTTACATTTCTTGTCTTTCTTTATTAGGTTATAGAGTGGTTTGGTAAGCCTGCTAAATCCCTCTATAAACCTTCAATAAAAGTTGCAGAATCCCATAACGCATTGACCATCTGATTTGTTGTTTAGTTTCGTCCAATCCCATATTGCTGCCATTTTGACTATGTCGACTTTGACACCACTTCGATTGATGATCAATCCAAGATATTCCATTTCCTCTTTATTGACTTCGCATTTTGTTGGTTTGATCTTCATTCCTCATTCTTGTATTGCGGCCATGATATTGCTGATATCCTTCTAGTGTTGTTACATATTTTCCGAGTAGATGAGTACAATATCCAACTATACGATATAAAATATGTCAAGGTACTTATTGAGTACCTTGCTGATCCATCGCTGGAATGAAGCTGGTGCATTGGTTAACCCGAAGCGCATAACCAAATATTCCAACATTCCATATCTTGAGGCGAATGTAGTTTTCCATTCATCTCCTGCCTTGATGCGGATATTGTGGTATGCGTTCTTGATGTCGAGTTTGATGAAGTATTTTGCTGACCACAGTCTGTCCTGTGCGTCTCCAATTAGGGTAGTGGATATCGAGCTTTCTTGGTAACCGAAGTCAGGCCTCTGTAAGCTAAACAGAGTCTTATTTTTCCATATTTCTTTTTGATGAATAGTATTGGAGATCCTCCTGATGTAAAGGAGTCTGTGATCCATCCTCGCTTTATGTTCTGCTGGAAGTACTTCCTATGTTGTTTGAGCTCTGCTTCTCCTAGTGGGTATAACCCCTTGTATAGAATCTGTTTTGGTTTTCCTGTTTTCTCGTCTTTGTCCTGCTGAATTTTGTGATCAATTCCGGGTCTTCGAGGTGGTAGCTCCATAGCTTCCTCTTCTTGGAATAGGTTCTTGAATTGATGATATTCCTTTGGAATCAATTCTTTCCATCCCTTTTTGCTTTGGTATTTCTTGTCTTGAATTGCTAGTTCTATGCTGATGTTGATTTTCGCTAGGACTGATTTTTCGTCTTTGTATGTGCATTGAGAATTCCTTTTGTATCTCTTCTTCGATAGTACCGTCCAAAGGCTTGTACAGTAATCTCTTTGATCATAATTCTTTTTGTTGTATTGGGCTGGTTTTGGTCTGTACTTCCAAATCGCTTGTCTCCTCTTGTGGTTTCTTCCAGCTGATCTACTTTGTGCAGATCCTCTTTATTGATTTCTTCGATGATAAATTGTACAATTCGATCGCCTTTTTGGACTTGGTGGTACTGTTGAGCCAGGTTTGCCAGGACTACTTTGATTTCACCTCTATAGTCAATATCTATCACTCCTGCCATGGTCATGAGTCGATGTTTAACTGCTAGACCACTACGGAGTGCTATTCGTCGATTGGTGCCTTCTGGTAGTCCGATGGCTATTCCTATTGCTATCATTACCTGCCTGTTGGCAGGTATCTTGATTCCTTCGTTGGCATACAGGTTGTGTCCTGCTGCCCCTTTGGAACCCTTGGTAGGCACTTTTGCCTCTCAGTCTGGTTTTGTATCTGGACTCTCTTATCTTGCCACATCTCTCTGCGAACTTGGCATGCCAAGTTTCTTCTTCCGCGTCTCCTATCGGTATTGAGTCGACCACAGGTGAACTGTTGAGACATCGTGTCCCACAGAGTTCGCTTGTAAAGGTCATCTTGTTCTCGTTCCAATTGATTGTCGGATTATGTTTTCGCAACCATGGCATCCCGAGGACTATCTCATGGTTCTTGAGGTCTGCTACCTGAAAGGTTACCATTTCCCTATGGCTGTCAATGTCCATAGGTACTATCGCCATATGGGTTATAGGACCCATTACGCTTGGCTTTCCATCTGCTAGGTAGACTTGTCTCTCTTTCTTCACTTGTTTGGTGTGGAGGCCGTATTTGTTGCAGATTTCTTTCTCGATGAAATCTTCGGTAGCCCTGGAGTCGAGCATTAGGTATATTATTGTTTCTTCGATTTCTTCATTATATATCTTCATCTTGATTATCACATGATCTCCATCTTCTTCTCCTCTTTGCGTGTATTGTGCCGTGTAGTAGTTTGTTAACTTTTTGGGTTTTTAAGGTCCACATCTTCGTTCTCGCAGGCTACCTTTTACTGGGGACCCTTGCCATTTTCTGCCCGTGAATCTTCTGCGATCATTTCGTGAATGTTGCTCCTCTTTTCATTTTGGAAGCGATTATTTCCACCAGCTTTGGTACCTTGATACCCGCCGCCGAGTTGGCTTCTGCATTCTCGTATCCGTTGTCCTGCTTTTCTGCACCTTGGGCAGAGTTTGCCGTTCATTCTTCTGGCATATTCTTTCTTAGACTGGTTCAGAGCAGGTCCTGCTCTTGATTTGTCTAGCTCCATTGACTCGCCTACTGGTAATGCTCGACTTTCACCTCAAGCTGCTTGTGGTTTAATGGTTCTGTCCATATTCCTAGATGATTGGACTACCCTATATGCTATAGTGTTTTCCGAGTTGCTTGGAATCATGTTTAGTTTGCTTTCCTTATCGATCTCCCATTATGCAAATCATTCTGCTGTTGTGTAGCGTAAGTCGGAGATTCCCCATGCCTCTCGGAGTCTCTCGCTGCAGTTTCTTAGCAGGATTATGTAGAAAGTAGCATCATCAAATTCAGCCTCGTATTCCAGTCATCGGCATTCATTCCAGTATGCCGAAAACATTTGCTTTCCTTGGTGGAGTTTCTCCAGCTTTTGTCTTACTGTCTCTTGGGCATTGGGATCCCCGAATTGCTTGCAGAGTTTCGCCTTGCACTCTTCAGATGTGACCCATTCCCTTTGTTTTCTTCCGTAATCGAATGGCATGATCCATTTCCCCGCGAGTCGTCTTAGTAGAGATTCCACAGATGGAATCTTGATCTCATCGTGGTGTTCTCCATATCCCTTAATAGCAAAATATCCTTTTCACTGTGCCAACAATATTCGTAGCTTGTTTTCAGCTCAATCGTATGTGTCGAGTTCTTTTGCTTTCAGTCTTTGGATGTTTCCTTGTCCTGTGTTTCGTGTTGCTGCTAGAAATGCTTAAAATTGATTTTTAGTCATTCCAAGTATGCTAATGCCTGCTGTGTGAGCAGTAGGAGTCAGTGGCTGTGGTAATGCTGATCCTGACCTTCTCTCGGGTCATGGAGTTTGTGCGGAGGAGCTATCGACTGGTGATTCTTTCTCTGTGATTACTGGGCTTGCAGCCCTTGAGGGCTCTACTGAAACGTAATCTATGGTGTCGCAGAATCCTCCAAGGTTGAGGATTTGGTTGGCGATCTCGATATCTCCTTCCCTATCTGAGTTGAAGGATGCCGTCTTGTATCCTTTGGTGTCGCACGAGGTGACGCTTTGTAATGTAATGATCCCTCCTCGCATGGTTAGTTCTTGGCAATGGGGAACAATACTTCCCTTCTCTTACTTCTTCTTCCTTCGTCTTACAATAGCACTAGGCTTCTGCCTCGGTTACTGACAGTACAAGACCTTTGTCTTCAATTGGGGACCCCTATCGTAAGCTTTCTCTAACTGTTCTTCTTGCAGAGCTTTTCTTGGTATAATGATAACGTTGCAATAAAGATAAAGATTGTAAAGGTGTTTTATATTTGTTAAAGTAATAAGTAGGAAAAGTGCTTAGAAGTCAATCTAATTTTATTTAAACCGTACCGCCAACACAGGCATCCAATGAGCCCCCGCCAGCCCAGGGATACCGCTAACCGGTATACCTCTAATCCTAGGCTAACTAAGTCTACGGTCCCGCACCTGCCATCCCCGTGTCATGCCCGCATGGAAACTAATTATAAGACCATCAAACAACTCAGCGCCCACCCCAGTTCAAGTCGATAGTCCCTCTGGCATGAAGCCAACCAGCACTAAATGTAGCTGAAGCCGAGCAAAAGACCAACCCAACCAGGTTCCTCGTCCAACAAACATAAAACCACTACTACTCGGCCCAAACACTGTCCCGCAAAACCTCCTCCACAGTAGAAAATCAACAAAACCAAAACCAATATAAACTACAGGCGACACAATGGCAGAGAGGAGGTGACTAACATCTCCACCTCTTGCATCCGCATGCCAGGCCATCGCCTCTATGAACCCACTTTGCCAAGTGCCTCCAAAGAGCGTAATAGTGAGGAGAACCTGTACCCACTGCCTGTCCCCCAAAACAAACTTATAAACAAAAGAAATACATAGAGGCGGTGACAGACCTCAACTGCCAGTGGGGCCTATATCCCACCCATGATGCCTTGCCCCCGCCAGCCATGCCCATTGCCAGACCAAAGAAACCAAACAAACCCCACAAACCCCGGCACGTAAGATGCAAACTGGTCCAACCAGGTGGTCGCAGCCCACTATCCACACAGGTGGCCATCAACCATCCAAGTCGTCGAGGAGTCTTACAGCACTCAGCAGCTTCGTCCAACAGTCCCATCAGGCCAGAAACACTTAATTAGATATCGCTCAACCTGACGCATGCCTGACTGGTGCTTATAGGTGCCTCTCCTCCCCCAATCAGCCCTCCCCAAGCACTACGCACCAGGCGCCACAGAGCCCATCTAGCCCCCTCAGCCCCTCAGACAGAACAACCATCCGACAGCTACAGGACAGCTATACCTAACCCCATTGGGCAGCCACAGGTCTTGGCCACACTAACAGAGCCATAACCCTCGACTCCATATAGCTGAGTGGAGCCCACCAGCCAAGGCCGGGAGCCACAAAGGAGGCAGCACCAATACCTGAAGGTACCAGCAACAGCCACACCAACACACCCAGCCGAACCGAAGTATAAGCGAGTTGGAAAAAGGTAAGCAGAGCCAGCTAATACTAGTCCCACTGGTCCAGCAACAGGCACGGACCAAACAATGGGCAAGAGGCATCCCTAACTGACGTGACAAGAAGGGGGAGGGTGAACCAACCGAAGTAGACAAACGGAAGGTAGGCTTCACTTGCAATGGGTGAAGCCGCCAACTACTGACAACAACTGAACCACCTAAACGCACAGATAACGCGAGTGTCTGATAGCCAATCATCCCACACTACCCCAGACAGCAAGGAAAAACCACACCAGGGGGTAAGATCTTTCAGGGTCAAAACCCTCTCGACCGTAGCGAGGAGGTAACACCTGGCTATACCACCGCACATGCCACAAGGACAAATCTTCCAAGGGAACGGTGATAAACAATATCGTAGGATTCCGACCTTAGAAACATATAGTAACGTGGAGAGGGGGGGCTGGCGAGGCACCCTCCCCAGCGGATTGATGCGGCTAGTACGACGTGTTGAAACTTGAGAAGGTCATCAGTCTAACCCAAGGGCGTTTTGTATCGTGAAAACTAAGGACTGCGTTAAAACCCAACGAAAGACATGAGCTGGCCCAAAGAAGGACATGGGTGATACCCCCAAACACAATGTTCAATCCCCGAAATCGAACGCGAAACCTGGGAGTAGACGATAGACAGGAAGCCGTAGACATTTTACGGAAAGGGACGCGTATGCGACCGTGATGAAGTGCTCGAAGTGCTAGTATCGTGAGATAACCAACCCAAGGAAACAAGACACAAACAAGTTATCTGCTACGTAACGCAAACAGACCTCAACACTAAAGACCCCAGGAACTACTGAGAGAACCCAGATATCTCCCCCAGAATTCAAGGCATCAGGCCCATCATGGGTGCGAAAGAAACGCTTGGGGTGAAGCGATGGCAAGGACGAGGAAAAGTACTTAGAAGTCAGTCTAATTTTATTTAAACTCATACCGCCAACACTGACATATGATGAGCCCCCACCGGTACAGGGATACCGCTAACTGGTATACCACTAATCCTAAGCTAACCAAGTCTATGGCCCCGTACCTGCCATCCTCGAGTCATGCCCGCACGAGAACTAATTACAAGACCATCAAACAACCCAGCGCCCTCCCCGGTCCAAGTCCGTAGCCCCTCTAGTATGAAGCCAACCAGTGCCAAGCCTAGCCGAAGCCGAGCAAAAGACCAACCCAACCAGGTTCCTCGTCCAATAAATATAAAATCACTACCACCCAGCTTAAACACCGTCCCGCAAAACCTCCTCCACAGTAGAAAACCAACAAAACACGCACAAATTAACACTACAGGTGACACAATGGCAGAGAGGAGGCGACCAACATGTCCACCTCTCGCATCCGTATGCCCGGCCAGCAAACCTATAAACCGACTTTGCCAAGTGCCTCCGAAGAGCGTAGTGGTGAGGAGGACCTGTACCTGCTGCCTGTTCCCCAAAAACAAACATATAGACAAAAGAAATACATAGAGGTGATGACAGACCTAGAACGGCCAGTGGGGCCTATCTCTCACCCGTGGTGCCTTACTCCCGCCTGCCATGCCCATTGCCAAACCAAAGAAGCCAAACAAACCTCTCAAAGCCCAGCACACAAGACTCAAACAAGTCCAACCAGGTTGTCGCAACCCACTATCCGCACAGGTGGCCATCAACCCTTTGGGTCATCGAGGAGCTTTGCAGCACTCAGCAGCTTCACCTGGCAGCCCCATCAGGCTGGAAACACTTAATTAGACGTCGCTCAACCTGACGCATGCCTGACTGGTGCTCGTAGGTGCCTCTCCTCCCCCAATCAGACCCCCCCAAGCCCCACACACCAGGCGCCATAGAGCCCATCCAGCCCCCTCAGCCCCTCAGAGAGATCAACCATCCGACAGCCCCTGGACAGCTATACCTAACCCCATCAGGCAGCCACTGGTCTTGGCCATACCAACAGAGCCACAACCCTCGACTCCACATAGCCGAGGGGAGCCCACCAGCCAAAGCCGGGAGCCACAAAGGAGGCAGCACCAATACCAGAAGGCACCAGCACCAGCCACACCATCCAACCTAGCCGAACCGAAGTTTAACCGAGCCGGGAAAAAGGTTAAGCAGAGCCAGCTAAAGCCAGCACCACAGGCCCGGCGACAGGCACGGACGGAACGATGGACAAGAGGCATCACCAACCGACGCAACAAGAAGGGAGAGGGGGAGCGAACAGAAGCAGACAAACAGAAGGTAGGCCCTACTTGCAATGGGTGAAGCCGCCAACTACAGACCACAACCAAACCACCCAAACGCATAGACAAAGCGAGTGCCTGGCAGCCAATCGTCCCACACCACCCTAGGCAGCAATAATCACGATACCAGGGGGTAAGAGCTTTCAGGATCAAAGTCATCCCCACGAATGCGAGGAGGAGACGCCTGACTAAATCACCATAAATGCCTCAAGGACACAAACTCCAAGGGAACGGCAATAAACAACATCACAGGATTCCGACCGTAGAAATGAAAACGTAATGAAGAGGGGCTGGGCGGGTACCGCCCAACCACTTGAGGAATGATGCGGCTGGTACGATGAGTTGATACTTGAGAAGGTCATCAGTCTAACCCAAGGGCGTTTTGTATCGCGAGAACTAAGAACTCCATTAAAACCCAACAAAAAACATGAGCTGGTCCAAAGAACGACACGGGTGATCACCCTAAATAGAACGTTCAATCCACACAATCAAACGCGAAACCTGAGTGTAGACGATTGACCGGAAGCCGTAGACATTTTACCGAAAGGGGCTCGTATGCGACCGTGATAAAGTACTCGAAGTGCTAGTATCGTGAGATAACTAACCCAACGAAACGAGACGCAAACAAGTTATCCGCCACGCAACACCTAACAGACCACAATACCAAAGACCCCAGGAACTACTGAGTGAACTCAGATATCTCCCCCAGAATCCAAGGCATCAAGGCATATCATGATGGCGAAAGAAATGCTCGGGGCGAAGCAATGGCAAGGATGAGGAAAGTACTTAGAACAAACCGTGAAGAACCTATCCTCCTCAGCTGTATCAGCCTCCTTATATAGTATTCTTCTCGCCCGTAGTCATGTGACCTAAAGTGGTCACATGTGTGAAACCAAATCATAACAAACTAGTCATATGACCAAAGTGGTCACGTGCTCAAAACCCATGACCTTGTAGCCAGGTCATGTGCAAAAACTCATATACCAATCATAACACAATAAACAAGTCATATGACTCGTCTGAGTCATACGCATGAAACCCATGAACTCATAACGAGGTCATGTGTAAAATATAAATCATATGCGCAAGGCTTACCCGCAAGGCACACTCGCAAGGCATACTTAACAGGCGCATGTCCCATAACTCATATTTGAGCCATGTGCGCAAGCATCACAAATCCCACACATAACAAATCATATGACTCAAATGAGTCATATGTGTGAAACAATAACATACCTGTGACTCATAATCATGTGTCACGTAAAAACCTTTTTCATGCCAAGCAACATTCGTGACAGGTTGTAGGGTCTTCTATATCTTTCCCTTCAAGGAGAAGGTAATGTGTGAGTTCAGTCGCCTATTGATCAAAAGCTTCGCATTTTAGGTCTTTTCCTTCTCATGTAAATTTCGCTGGGAGGTGGAGTTTGAACTTCGGAGGTTCAAATGCTGCGGGCACTGTGGCATCTTCAGGCCTAGCCCGAGACTTTCCTCCTCTGGAAGGCCCTCCTCCTATACTAGCCATATCTGATTCACTGATGGATTCGGAGTTGATTGGAGGTTCAAAGGAAGGTTTCTTCACTGGAGTGGAAGGGAATTCTCCTGGATCTTTTGTGTCTTCAGTGTTTGCACGGTCTTCTGGCTCCTTAGCAGAACACCAGGGCGGTTTCTTTCTCGCAAGCTCTTGCCATGGGATTTGCTTCCCACTCCTGGTTGTCAATGACTCTATATTGGTTTTGAGACAAAGCCACATATGTCGTGATTCTGTCGCTTCTCTCTGCTAGCGTTCTGAGGTGGATGTTGATATGTTGATCAGGCCTAAATCCGGGGACAGATTCTTAACCACTTGCTCAGGTTAAAAAAATGTAACCTGTTCGCATGGTGCAAATCATGTTATCGGTAATAGATACGATAGTTAGCAGGTAGCCTGCTCTTTCAGAGAGGAGGCAAGAGCTGAGAACTAAAGGAGGCTTCGAGGGGGTACTGAGGAACAAAGAAGTAACTGTTCAACCATGTATATTGAAATACTGTCTGTCGAAGTCTGCCTTTTCCATCGTGGAATCAAGTCAGTCGGTAAATACACAAATCTGTTCATGTCTAGCACGAACGAAACTAATCAAAGGTATCAATTGATATATTTTGGTAAAACTAATTAAGTATCAAAGTGATACTTAAAACAAAACATAAAACAAAACCAAGCATCAAATGATACTTAAAACCAACCAAGTATCCAGGCAATACTTAAAACAAAACATAAAACAAAACCAAGTATCAAACGATACTTAAAACAAACCAAGTATCCAGGCAATACTTAAAACAAAACATAAAACAAAACCAATAACTGAGTACCCATACCGGTTACTGGAAAACTTACCAGGTTTTCCCAAATTCTACATCCCAGCTACTAGAAAAAATTATTAACAGAAATTCTTCTTTTAATTATTAACTGTGTACATTCTAGATACTTGATAGAGCTAAATGTCCTGTTTGCTAGTCTAATAATATAATTAAAGTTATTGAACAAGATTTTATCAGTTTCAGCATTTGCATTTTAACACTTTTCACTATTAACTCTTAAAATACAGAACTTTTCTCTTAATCTTCAGCTCACTTCTATAGAACTTGAGAAACTAGTCCATTATCCTTGAAACTTGCTATACCTAGTTAGGGGACTATGGACATATGAAGTAGTCAGTATGAAGTTCATATCAGGATGTAGTAAATAGATATCATATAGTTAAAATGATACATTTTGTCTGTAGTTATTCTTGTTTATATTTATTTCTATGACTTGTGAATATGGCATTTAATTACAGTGAGAGCATATTATTATAAGTATACAAGGCAGAATAAATTACTCTATGGGGTTATAAAAGTCTTCTTAAGTTTTTTTAAATTTTTACACAACCTGTAAATAGAGTTTTCTTATTTTACACAAAATTCTCAAAACTACTATACCAAGAGATATCTTTCATATATTGAAATTAGAACTACATTTCCTCATTCTCCATATTTAAAAGTACCTTTTAATCAATTTTGAATATGTTATCACAACTTTGTATAACGTAGATTATCACTTCGCGGGCCACATCACCTCGCAGGCCACTTTTCTAGACCCCCCGACTTCTAACCCATTTAACACGACAAAAAAAAAACCTCAATTAGACTCTACCAAATTGGAATCTGATAAACTATCTACGTGTGAAGCCTCTGGACAGGTTCTTATATTGTGGCCGGATTTGCGGCAAATGTCAGAGAGCCTCGCACCAGTCTTGCGCCATTTCAATGACCCCTCCCCCCCAACTTTATCGCGTTCTTCCTGGTCAACTACACCTTTTTCCACCGAAAGCTGGCTGGCTTTCTCACCAGTAAGGGGTCCCGAATCCTGCAGTCAGGTCCTTTTAGTCCTCCGGCGCTTTGAGAGGGCCTCATTGGCATCACGAAGCGCCATGACCTCACCGGTTCGAAGTGTTAGCTGGTGGTCAATAGCGGCCGTAGCCTTCGCCAATTGATCGACAGAGGCTAGAATTGGCGTTGGTGAACTTGCTTGGTGTCTGACCACCTGATCCTTGATCAAGGTTGACTGCGAAATGGCCTCGGCAGTGGTCTGGGGTATCCGAGAGACCCAAGGTTGAGGCAAGCCATCAAAGGTCACGGGGGGGGGTGTTGGGGTCCTTAACTTCATATCTAGCTTCGAAATCACCGCTTCCGGGTGAAAAGGGACTAGGCCAACCCGTTGGAAGCAACCCTTGATATTTTGATCTGTAAAAGTGGCTTTAAAGGCAGCCCGGAATGTGGGGAACAAGTCGTCCTTGGTAATGTGCGTAATGTTGGCCCGTACAAGGAACGAGATCTGGGCGCCGTGGGCCTTCTTCAATGGGCTGAAAACACCGACGTTAAGTGGCTGGGTCAAGTGTGAGGAATGTGCCGGCAGAGGGAGTTGTACAATGTCATTTTCTTTGTAGTATTCATTGAATTCGGCGTTGATGTGGGTCCCATGGCCGTCGAGTACAAGCATCCGGGATTGACCCTTTTGACAGGCCCTCGTAGGCTGATCAAAATGCTGGAGCCATTCGAGACCCGTATCGTGGTCAGTCCAGCCGTTGGGAGTCGTTTTGAAAACCCAGTCTGCTGGTATCTTGCTGTCAACACACCAGGCAGTGAGGTGGAATCGGCCTGCAACGCAGAGGAAAGGTGGCACCACATGGCCAACTGCTGCAATGCTGCAAATTGCCGTCGCCCATTCTTCATTGCCTGGCTGGATGGCCTTTGGTGAACCGACCTGATCAGAGCGTGTAACTACCATCCTGGGCCGAATCATGCCCATCATAAAGCCCGTCTCGTCAAAGTTGTAGAAGTCGCAGTCTTGGATACCGTACTTTGCATGCATATTAGCAGCGAGATGGAACCATGTATTTAACGTGCTGGGATCTTCTTGCAAGGCTCTCTGGTGGTCGTGGGTGCGAGAAAAACGTGTACACCGCTCTAGTCATCGCTTGATAAAGCGGTCAGTCCAGCACTTCCGCACATGTCGTGCACCACGCTTAGCCATCCATAGATTGGCCATATCTTCCACATCAGCCCTCCCAGGCGAAAACCCTCTCAAATCCAGCTGAGATATATATTGAACAATCGCTTCCCCTTCGCTACCGGTTAAGGTCGGTGGGCAGCTGGCTTTGTCGGTTGCCAGGACGTCTTCCAGTCATTCTGTACTGTAGTGTTGTGCGTGGAACATCGAACGGCTTTGTGAGCTTTCGAATACTTAATTGTGGTGTTGTTCGCTTAGCCTCGATCGCTAGAAGGATTCCTGCCTCGGGGGTATGGACTTGTATTATTAGTACGCGAGCCAATGTAGCTTGAAGTTGGAGTAGTGATTATGGCGAAAAGTGGACTGATAAGTGATGTGGCCCGCGCTGTGATAATCTACGTTATAAATAATCAAATATAGATTTGGTTTTCATATAGTTGCCATTGTGAGCCGCATCCCGGTGAAGAGCCGCATCCCTGGGCATGATGTTATCAATAAATATCACACCGTGGAGAAACCAATTATTTGTATTAAAAAAATTGACATGTGCAAACTCAATTTGCTTATTATTCCCCGCTGTATTTCTATTGTTATCACTAGTTGAGTGGACATCCTTCCTCTCCAAAATTCTCAGAATCGTCGTCCTTGCATTGATTCCCTCTAGAATGGTCGTTTAATTGTATTTAATTTACAACAAATTATTTTTTTTTTTATCAGACATAGTCGATGAAACCGTAATCTCGACAAACCAGAGCTTTTTGACCAATTCTGTCCCATTATCACTCGTAGTAGTAGTAGTAACTATACATCACAGAAAGTTTCTTAGTTATTCTAGGCTGCGATTAAAGCTGATTACATTTGTAATCTAACTGGTAACCTATCGATAGTAAACGAACCTTAAACTATTGCGTTGTCAGTGTTGATATTAGGCAGCTGATGTAGTTGACTAAGTTCCTGGAGACACTCTGCCGTCTTACCAAAATGGTATCCTTATCCAGAATGTCTATATACCAGGTACCCACATTTTTGCTAAAGCCACTGACGGCTCACTTTATAAATTGAACGTTTTCTCACGGGTTTTCCCTACTGCTAATTCCGTTGTTAGAGGGAGTTGTATTACTGGGCCCGACAGTAGTAACAAATGGCTACGTGCAGACCTTTCTAAAAGCTTCAGGTTCTAGCACAAATCACATCCATTGCGACGTGTATTTAATTTTGCCAAATTATGGTAGTTTAATTGAATTTACGGACTATGCGCGGTTGCTCGGGGAAAGTCCCCTGTGAAATCGTACAAAAAGGTCAACAGGCAGATGAGTGGGAATCACGATTGCAATCGCGATTGCCAGCTAACATGCGAACCGAAAATGCGGCTAACCAGACATCTCCCCAAACATCATCGAAACCCCTTCGAGTAAACTCCATCCCAAATACACAGACCAACAAATGTGGCAAATTCGGCAAAGCAAAAAACCCAACAACAAATATCCCGACTGTAGCGAAACCAGAGTATGTAGAGAAAGGCAAAGAGTAAAAGCACCGTTGTGAAGAAGCCAGGTATGGTAAAATGACCTGCCTAAATAGTATGACCGTGTGATCCAGCGCAACCCACAGTATTGACATCGTCAGAACTGAACCCATCGTCGTTGCAACAACGACCGGACATAAAGGGCCTCTCGTCCGTTCTCCCAAGCGCCCTACTAATGTCAAATGGGTTTGGAAGGTCCGGAGGTGATTGGAATTCTTCTCCAATTCCATTCACGTAGGTTGCCATCAACCCCAGAGAGTCGTCTATCGTGCTGGATTAGTGACATACACCGAAGAAGAGAGTTCGTTTGGCCACCTACTTATGCAAGTCCATCTAACGTTCGCTTCCTCCAATCTGGCCAATTCTCCAATCTCCTCCCAAGAGTCACCATCGCGACACATCCCCTCCCGAAATATCATCAATCGGCGCCGGCCGTACTTATTAATAGTGCTTAGCCCCTTGACATTTTTCGGATACTCATGATTCTGCGGAGCGTCACAAGCACCTGCACTAATAGTGTCCCCTGTCTCATGCACTGGCAGTTGTACTGTCGAGCCAACATGAACGGCTTCCTGTAATGCTTTCTCTCCCTTGTGTTTTCTGACTCGTCTAATGGTCTGTTCAAGGGCAATGCGATCAATCAGGAAAGGGGTTCCGTTGCGGGAAAAGCAAACACCACCACTAGCGCCTCCGATATCAGTCATTACACCATCTTCATCAAGTTGGTATTTTTCCGACTCATGGAGGAACAAATCGCGACAAAGGTAAGGTGCATGGACTTCCAAATAGTGGAGATGCTTTCCATAAACTCTGAGAAGCGGGCAGAGGTGAACAGGCGAAGCGCATTCATCTCCCTTTGGTTCAAGGGGCTGATAGCTCTGCAGTTGGTCCCTTGCTTGCTCAGCTGAGGGATGGTGAAAGGGAATCTCAAGAGTAAAATGTGTCAGATTCGGGAGGACAAGCGGCAGAAGGACAGATAATCCTGGGATACTATGTAAGTAATTGAAGATATAGCTTTGAGTCGAGGAGTAAAAGATACCTTCATAACTTAAGCCAAATATGTTTCTTAGCTCCAGCCTTTTCAGGCATTCTGCACGAGCAAGGGAACCCACAAGCACGGAGTCGTTCAACTCTGGGGCAGAATCCACCATGAGTCTGGTTATTTTCCCCAGACGTTTGAGGTTGCTTTCACTAAATACAACAAGATTTGCCGATTGAGGAGCGAGCTTGACCTGTTTGTGAAAAACCTCGACTTCCTGTAAATCAGGAAAACTATAACCATTGAAGATTCTAGCCCAGAAGGTCGAATTAGGTTTACACTCAGAATCCGAGCATCCGCAAGACTCCAGAGCGGAGGGGTTATTAAGTATTGCTTGAATAAAGGGATTTCGAGCAGGACACTTTGAACCGCAGGACGAGGAAATCGAGGAACCACCTAGTTCAAGAATCAAAGTCGTAACACGGGGAAACGCTTCAGTACCCAATACCCACAATGTCTGTGAATTGCAGTATTCGATAGGGATACGAAGTGTGATTCTGACGTTCGGATAGTACCTGTTTTATTACGGTTAGCCTGTTAACAGATTAGAAACATAATAAGTGGGAGTAGTCATTCGACATATTTGGTGCGACGCATGCGACAAGTTACTCCAATACTTAAAGTCCACAAGGATCACAGTCTTATAGGAAAGCATACCATTTAACAGCTCCAATCATGTTAGAGAGCATTTCCGCTGTTGGGCTATGCTTTGCACAGGGATCGATTGTTAGGCGCAAAGTGACTATAGGTTTGGTAATGGCTTTTCCCGCGCATGTATCAATGCATACAACATTTTCCAATGTACGAACGAACAAGGCCAACCTGTTGTAGCTAGTAACTACGGCATCGCGATACAGAGGACCCTGGACAGTACTATAGAGTGCCGTATTAACCCTCGCGAGACGAATCAAATCCCCGGACTGCAATGAACGATAGATTTGTTCACTGTTAAAACTTTTGGTTAGCTCCAGCTCAACAGATCGGGGCAGGTATATACGAACGATATTTTTATAGGGAGAGTACACAGAAGACTTTGATCGCCAGGAGAGGAACGGGGATAAGGGTCATAAGGGTTGTGAGGATTGTAGAACATATTGGGAAATTTGATTTATCAAGTAGGAAGTGGTAAGCAGTTCGGGTACTGAGACCAAGGGAAGGTTTGAGGTAGTAGGCAAGGTATCGGTATCGAGTACCTTTGTATGTAGTAGTAAAGATGTGGTACGATGAAAACAAGCGACACGTTGTCACAGGTTATGAGGGAAATTTGAGTTTGAAAAGTAGAGGGAGAGAACGTATGAACGGAAGGAGGTCGAGGGAGGAAGGATGGCGCTGGCTAATGAGGATGTGGGGGGCGCGATAAGGGCGTTGTTCGCAAGGCAAGTTAAGAAGGGACAAAACAAGCGGCTAAAAAATAAGGTTCAGTCTTGAGCAGTGTGCTACAACATAGAGGGTTTTTACCTGTTGTAACTAGGTCAGTAGGGTAGCCTGTAGTACTCCTAATAATTGGCTTTAGAGTAAGCCCGCATGGTACGGTATCATATATTATGGTATACAGCACTTACCAATTCATACAATGTATTTAGCTTCCTGACATTTAAAATTGTGGAAGAATTTAACCATTGTGGTAAACCTCTCAACATGTAAGATTTACCGTAATTGTAGTCTCTGCTAAGAGTTATTAAAATATAAATCAAGTGTGCAGGAATTAAGACAAAGTATAAAAAGTTTGTATCTTGGAACTTGGCAACAACCTAATGCTATAACCATTAAATTTCTAGGTAAATTGGAAAGCGCTATAAAATTTATCATTTCATGTCTTAACATCTAAAATGGTTGTCGAAAAATATCGAATCTCGAGAGTGCCAAATGGGGTAGTTTCTGGTAAGAACTACCAAAGGCTTGATAATTGCAGATTTTATAAGATAATTTAAGTATCGGTACAGAAATAGCATCAAATCGCATCTAGTTATCCCAAGCGGCCAGTCGGGAGACATGGGCAGGCAGTCCAGTCAGTCCGGTTTGGTTTTGAAAAGCTTGGGTCAGTCCGGTCGAAATTCTCAGTGACCGCCAAAGCCTGGCCGCGCCCAGGCAACCGACGGGTCGAATCTTGGCGCAACACAGGTCACACACAGCCCCCAGATGCCCAGGCAAAGCCGACCGGGGTACAGGTAATCTGACGATATGGTTCAAAGCACTTAAAAGTGGCTCCTCTAATGAAACACTAATTGCGTTGCAACTAATCGGAATTGAGCCAAGAGCCGCCAAGACCCCCGGGAACAGTCGACAAGCAAATAGTGGACAAAGAGGCAATAGAGATTTATATACCTCATAAGATGTAGCACAGAATTGTTTTTAAAAAAGAGAAATCTAACAGCCCTGAGATAAGGAAACACGACCATGACCTTTCACATATTGGACATATAATTTCCTAGTAATCGCTTATGAATCTGTTTCCTCCATTGCTACTACTGTTCTTCGGTACTTCTTGTGATGGCACATTGTAGATTCTATCACTGATTTCACCCAAATTTTCACTTTTTATTTGTGCACTTCTGCATTTAGCATTTTATCACAAAAAAAGGGCTAATTTGTTCTTATGAATGCCTTCATCTCAGTGCTTCCCTTTTTTCAAAAATTCCTTGTTGTGGTTGACTAATTAAATATCGCATTTGGCCTGTTTTGTGGGTCCGGTTTCACGTCATTTGCACTATATCTATTGACGGCCTGAGGGGTCCATTTTAAATCACTCGGAATAGGATAATAGTAGCATCATGCCCCCGGCGTTATATATCGCTTAAGACAAATCTAGTATGTCATCCATCCATCAACCACCAAGATACCCAAATATACAGTCCCATCTCAAGACACTCTATACTATTCCTCACAGAACTCTTTAACTAGCTTGGGCGAATCTGTATTAACCGGGTGAGTTTGTAAAAGATCAATCCCGTTGAATAGTAAAATATTTATTTCAAATGAATAACAAGTTATCTCTTGCACCTTCGGCCTGCAGGTGACCCACGCAAGTCTCGGCTTTGGTTTGGAAAAGCATCTTTCCAACTGTCCGGCCAGGACGTCACTGAAAAGTTCTGGCCAGTCAGGCGGTACTCAAGGCCGGACGGACTGGCCGCTGGAGGTAACTGATCGCATCGTACTATCTACTGATTGCGGGGGTACAGACAAATATTAATAAATAAACGAACAGAGGCAAGTTATCCGACTGAACAGGAAAACGGAATACACTGCGAGTGATGTAGTGGCAGAAATGTACAATGGAAATTGGGATATGCAAAGAAAGGGTAGAGGGCCCTGATATAGAACAGATTGCCTTAATTTTGAAGACAAGCGCAAGCCAGAATCTAAATTGGAAACAAGAAATATCCTGTTAGCCCGGGTACCAGATAGTAACAAAGCAAACAGCTGGAATAGACAGCTATAAATTGTTATTCGATGCCCTTTTATAAATAAACAAGCTAACCGGTGATAGGACAATACTGAATGACAATGAAACAAAACCGCGATGACTAAATGAGCTGTTAAAAACTCAGCACCGCCATAAGCGGACAGGTTCACCAATGTCGCTCCGTGACTCGTTCGATTCAATAACTCTCTCACTGGCTCCACGACTCTACTACTCCACTCGACAATTAACTAAACTAACTGAGTGGAAAAGACAGCAGTATATAAACATCAATGATCACCTATCCTATACTTTCTGCTATCCTATACTTTCTGCTATCTCCGAATACACGTATCTCTAATACCTCCCAAGCTCATCTCCAGTTCCTCATTGTGTTCTCGTGGTAACAAAAGAAAGAACAAACAATTAACTCCTCAAAGACTCTCCAATTTCCTTCCTCGCCCCCACTGCCCCACATGCTCTGTGCTAACAAAGGAAATACAGGAAGAAGACTCCCGATAGTCTCTACCTCCCTTGGCGTTCATATACTTTCCAGTCGGAAAGCGCTTTTCCAAAGCTCACAACCGGAGCCTCCGACCGAACAAAGCAAATGCGCCTACAAGTGGTGGGAGGGGAGCGAACAGGCTGGAACGAACAAACGGCCGGTTCAGGGAATGTTCAGCGAATTTTCAGACAGGCAATTATGGACGGGTGGAGATTCCAAAGGACAAATGAGAAAACTCATGAGCATGCCGAGCCTCATCCATGATTTCCAACACGTTCTTTTCCATCTCATCTACTACTACTGTTTTCAACCTGCTTTATTTCATCAGATTCTTTGACGTTTCTTTGTTTGTTGTGTCGTTTTTGTTGAGGATCTCGTCTTTGTTCGAGGTGCCGTCTTTTCAATTGCGGTTTCGCCAAGATCAGTTTCTCCACCGTTCATACTCTCTGCTAGGTGATTCTTTTTTGCCTGCCTATTTGTACATATTTTTATGATTATCTGTTTCTTGTTCTTCTTTCTATGTGATTGCCTTCAGGTATCCAGGAATGCGGTTCCCGTAATGGTTGGATTGAGAAACAGGAATCCGTATTCTATATTGGATTGTTAACATATTGACTTTAGTTTTCTGTTTATCAGTTCTAGAACATCTTTCTCCAACGTTTCTTCGTTTCGCTATCTCGGATGCCGGTACCAATGCAAGAACTCTGCAATATTCGTATGAAGTAATTTATCAGAATTTATGGCTCCTCGTCCAAACTGCTTCTTCTGTATTTCCTTCTTCCTTTCCGCAGTTCCACGTCCCCGTTGCTCAATATAAGTACAGCAGGGAATGTGGAGTGCGGACAGTTTAAGGTTTGTTCGATCGAAGAGTACAGTAAGTAATAATCAAAGCATTTCCGTCCTACATCCACCCACACAGGTAGTTTTCCTGTCAGCGGTATAGACATAAGTGGTATTGGTGTAGCTCTGTAATGTCTTCTGTGTAATTTGTAGCTTTGTGAGCCAGATATAAGTTGTCAAGAAATCTCACAATAGGAACTAAGAACTTGCTCTATTATAACCTATTCCAACCCAGTATTCCAGTTACCATTGCATACAACAATTGAGCCCCAACCTATTCGTGTTTCTCTAGAAATGTAGTCAGTTGTCCTTCCTAGAATGAGTATAATCTGCTGTGACCTACAGACATCTACGAATATTTATTTAAAGCAGTAATATACTGTTTTTCACGCATGTTGTAGAGCTTCAACAATTTATTAAACATGTGTCAACTGGATTACTGTATCCTATCTCACCAGATAAACTCACAATAGCTTACGATTAACACCCGGACTTCTTATCATCTCATGCGCCAAGTTATTGATTCTCTTTACCCACCTCCTGTTATCGCTATCATGTCCAAATAGGTTCTGGCCCATCAGCACCGCAATATTTCTCAGTCGTACTACATCAATGTTTCGCTATCTTATGATGGAGGAGTATATCAGTCAATGACTGACTTGCGCAGCGGTGGAGAGAAACTAAAAAACTATGTGGGGGCTGTGGTAGAACATGCACAAAAGCTTAAGGTAAGGAAATAACAGCTTCGCTCTCTCATTCTCTAAACTAATTTTAAACAAGGGTGTATATGTAGAAAATAAACAATGTATCCCCATCATTCCATGAATTACCACACCTATCCGTATCTCTCCAAGCATGCTACACTTTCCTCCATACACTCCCGTGATAACAAAGGAAAGATGTCCGGAGAATTACCTGTCAATCTCTCAAACTCCACACTACTCCATTGAACTTCTGAACTCTCCGCCAGACTCCCGAAACCTCAACAATCTATCTCAATCGACTAACATCGATCTGGAAGCTTCATTATACTACACCACTGTGGCACTTTGTGTGTAATCTAATACAACTTCTCTTGTAGTCAGTACATCAACCTTGAGTGCACCTGATCTGGACCCTCCTCACAGACAAACCTTGTATTAGCCATATCGCATCGGTGATTATTCCTACTGCCGGCACGTTGTTAACTTCTGTTGTTCCAGTAAAGGTTGTAATTACTCTAATGGCGGCTGTCAGCGCCGTGGTTGCTGTTGAAACTGCCGTTCCAGTCGTGGTCGGGGTCAGGGTCAGGGTCGTGATTGGGGTTGCGGTTGGGTTGCGGTATCATATGTAGTACTTGGGGGTGGCTTTTTAGGCGAGATACGGTACTCGAGTAGATTCAGTTTCACAAATGTTTCATCTCTTAGATTCGCAAATTGCTTGGTGCAACCCTGGTCAAAGCCGCCAGATGCCCGGCCGCAGCCAAAACCGGACGGACTGGCCGCTTGGGATCACTGGATAATAGTAGCAACATGCCCCCGGCGCTCTGTCTCATTTAATCCAAATCTATATCATCCACCGCTGAATAACAAGGATACCCAAAAATACTATCCAAGTTCACACTCATACTATTCTTCACACAACCCTATAACTAGATTGGGTGAATATGTATTAACCGAGTGATTCGTAAAAGCACTTAATCCCATAGAATAATAAAATATTTATTAGTAGTAATGAAAAAACCAGCGATCGCTTGAAACGTCGGCCTGCAAGTGACCCTGGCTCAGCCCGGCTTTGGTTTGGAAAAGCCGCTTCGACACAGTCTGGCCGTAGTCAAAGCCGGACGGACCGGCCGCTTGGGACCACTGCTCTTACTCGCGTATAGGCCATTTTACTCCTCGTGCGACGGAAACATAAAAGCTTAGGAGTGATAGACAGGTAGGTGTTCTAGTACCATAGGCTATCCCATTTGCAGTTGGATCGCCGAAGAGAGGAAAAAATGGTGAGGATTTCGGAGAAGATTGCGTGGGTTTAGCTGGATTAAGGTTTCTTCATATGTTCAATACTCTGGTTTTTTTATTCACAATTGGGGGCAATTTTTTGCCAGGGAGGGCGAGGGGTTTGTTTTTACAATGAGATTAAAGCCACGTGCAGAGAGTGATTTACTTTATTGGGCTCGTGCACTAATGATACAGGAGAATTGAGCTGCTCTTTAATAAAAAAAGTAGAAGCCCAATGTAGTAAATTAACAATCACTGTTGTGGGGGGGTAGGTCCACCGTCACAGACTATCACGTGGCCGAAACAAAACGCCAAGGCTTTCAGGAGGCAATCAATAAAGAGGGGTATGAAAAATTTTCTCTCTCTGATTCTCTCTCTCCTTAACAACCCACTCATCAACTCGCTTGCTCAACTCTCTCTTATCCACGACACTAACTAAACTAACAGGAAAAAACAGGAGGGTAAATAAACGACAACGATCAGCTATCCTTCCTCTCCTCCCTTTGGCTTTGCGTTATCGCTTCACACCTCCTACTCCATACCCTGTCATGTGCTCGCGTGCTAACAAAAGAAAAACAAAGAACAGACTTCTCAAAGACATACAAATATCCTCCTGCTCTCCCGCACTACCCTCTGTGCTCCCCTGCAACCTCCCGCGCTCTCCAGCTGCCTCCCCCACTCTCCCGCTACCTCCCACGCTCTGCCGCTACCTCTCGTGCTCCTCAATCTCTTTCCGAGCTCATCCTGCTGTCCATGGGAACAAAGGAATTGTAGGAACGAAGACCCCGACTCCCGATGGCCACAACTCCCCTGATGTTTGCATCCCTCCTAGCCGGAAGCGCCTTTCCAAAGCACATAACATGAACGCCCACAACAACAAACCAGGTTGTGGGAGGGGAACGAGCTGGAGGGAGCGAACGAGTAGGTGAATGGACAAATGAGTGAACAAACTAACGGACAGATAATGAACAGATGAATGGACAACTAAGGGATGGATGAACAACAAACACACGGGCTGAGGTGCAGATGGGCAACAGAATAAAGGATGAAAAAACAAACCCTGGATACTGGGGCAAGCAACATGCCCAGCATGCTTGAAATATGTCGCGCATGTTGCAAACATGTCAGACAGGTTCCGAGCATGTTAGGTGGTAGTTGTAGTAGTCCTGGCAGTTGTAATAGCTATTGGCATAGTGCGTAGCTATTTTCAACAGTCTTTATATGTGCTCCAGTCCAATACACATTGACTTGATAGTAGATCGTTTGGTTAGGAATCAGGTGTTGACAGTAGAGACTTTGTAGTGGATGTATCCAGAATACCTGCATGTTAAGAACACTAAGTTTGTAGCTGGATGTGGGTATAACTATGCAGGAGATGGCTCTCAAGCCGTATCAACTGTAAGTGGATATTCACAAATGTACACTCATAAATCTCCAGCTTGATAAACTCTAGCACGAACGCAAACAGCATGTGGGCAACGTGGCGTATTCTTTGGATCTTTCAGCTTTCAACAGTGAAAGAAATTTTTGAAACCAGGTTGGGATTAGTGGTGTTACTGGGGGTCCAGGTAATTGAGGTTAAACCTGTTGAATATACTCTTGTGTGGTCAACTCAAGGTCTAGCTATATTCAGGACAGTGAACCGAAGCGTCCTGTCCCTCCATCTTCGAGGTTGGGTAGGACGGACTGCAGTACCTGAAAGGACGCTCAGGACTGACAGGCGGGAATTAGAGATATCTCAACTTGTAGAATGCAATATGCTCCTCTAGATAATGGGCAGACAGGCAGATAACAGGTAGGCCCTGGAAGCTACTAGGATGCCCTACAAGAATAAATTTAGTTTTACTAAGAAATTCAGAATAGGATAGCGCGCAAAATTGTATTTATACCATTTTGTTTAATATCGTATAATACCGTATAAAAATCTCATTTTATTTTTAAAAACATATTTTATTCTGAGTTTCAAAATAGTTATAAAATATTTTATCCAAGATACTGTAGCACAGTTATGTAGAAAAAATAGAAATGCTATGTTTCCGGAAGACTAAACTCTCAACTACTTTTCCCCCAATGGCAACCATTACACCTGCATATTTCTTTGCCCTACCTTCCAGATTGTCAAACCCTAATATTTAATAAACAATATACACTGGCCACATCAAGGTAAAAACAATGATGAAAATAAGAATTATCTGTATTATTAACTAGATAATATGAAGGTCTGAATCAGAGATTCGTCTATGTGATAAGTATCTGGTATATACATGTCTCTTGAACTCCTCTGACCCATATACCATTCTATTCCTATATGCATCTATTATGCATAATGTGCGCTGATAATACTTCCATATCAATACTAGTGACACCCGGGCTAGTGCTTCTGGAACAGTTCTAACTAAAGATGGATATGTGTATTCACAATGTACTCTAGTATAAATCTTGGCTTGACTCCAAAAGTATTCTATAAAGTTTAGCTCATAGTGGAATACAGGTTAGAATATTACCTGATTGCCAGCCCCCTCAAGAGTTTCCTGTAATCGGCATTTTTGTGCCCGAAAGTCAGCCTGAGAGGTGAGTAATGTAACTGGTACGGGTACTCAGTTATTGGTTTTGTTTTATGTTTTGTTTTAAGTATCACTTTGATACTTGGTTTGTTTTAAGTATTATTTGATACTTGGTGTTATTTTATGTCTTGTTTTAAGTATTGCTTTGATACTTGGTTTGTTTTAAGTATGGTTTGATACTTGGTTTTGTTTTAGGTTTTGTTTTAAGTATAGCTTTGATACTTAATTAGTTTTACCAAAGTGTATCAATTGATATTTTTGATTAGTTTCATTCATGGTAGACAGAAACAGATTTGTGTATTTAAAGACCGCCTGATTCCACGATAGAAAAGACAGATTTCGACAGACAGTATTTCAATATACTTGGTTAAAGAGTTACTTCTTTGTTCCTCAGTACACCCTCGAAGCCTCCTTTAGTTCTCAGCTCTCACTTCTCTGGAAGAGCAGGCCACTTGACAACTCTCATATCTATCACTGATAATGTAATTAGCACCTTGCTAACATTACATTTTTTTTAATCTCAGCATGTGGTTAAGAACCTGTCCTTGGATTTAGGCCAGATCAACCTATCGATATCCACCTTCAAACACTAGCTGAGAGAAGCGGCAGAATCACGCCACATGCGGCTTCATCTCAAAACTAACATAGAATCTTTGACAACTAGAAGTGGGAAGCAAATCCCACGGCAACATCTTACGAGAAAGAAATAGCCCCAGTGCTCTGCAAATTTGCTGGAAGACTCTGCAAATACGGAAGACACACAATGCCCTGGAGAATTCCCTTTTACTCCAGCAAAGAAACCTTCCCTTGAACTTTCAATCAACCCAGAATCCAGCAGCAACTCAGACATGGCTAGTACAGGAGGAGGACCCTCAGGAGGAGGAAAGTCTCGGGCTAGGCCTGAAGAAGAGGAAGTTCCCGTAGTATTTGAACCCCCTAAGTTCGAACTCCACCTCCTGGCAAAGTTTACAGGGGAAGGAAAAAACCTCAAACCTGAAGCTGGTGATCGATGGACGACTGAACTCACACACTACTTTCTCCTACAAGGGAAAGATGTAGAAGACCATATAACCGGACTATATATTGGATCATTCTGTGAAGGCAAAACAACTGACGCATACCACCAACGTTATAAAGAATATGGCAAAAATGTAAGATTAAGAGGATCTATTGTCCTCGATTACCTGAAAGCCCGATTCCAATCCTCTATCACCAATGACCTCCTATACAACAAATTCAACCAGCTCCACCAAGTTAATGGAAAGCATATCAAGAGAATCACAGATGTAGCTACAGATCTGAGGAGGTATAAAGACCGAATGAAGAAAGGAAGCATCTCTGGCTACATGCTTAAGCGACGATTCTATGATGCCATGTACCTTACCCTCTAGCGAGACGTAGAACCACTTGCGAAAGTTGATGATGGTATGGCAGAAATAATCACAAGAGCAGAACGATAGGACGCCATCTTCCATGAAACCAAGGCGTACAAGACACAAACATCCTCTGGTAGTAATAGGAAACCTCGACACAAGCCTTCCAACAACAATGAAGATGATAGCCTACGTGTTTTCAACAAGAAAACTAAATCCTCCAAAGAATCGAGAAGACAGAAAAGAGAATGCTTTCAAAGTGGAAAAACAGAAGACATGACAAAGAACTGCCCTATGAAGCAAGGGAAAGGAAAGACCATTAAGCAAGAAGCATCGGCCAACAATATTGAGAGTGATAGTGATGATGTACAATCTGGAAAATCTGAGGAGATACATATCGGATATATCGATGTGGAATGCAATATTGTACGACCACCCACTACCTCTAAGACACACACCGTCCTGGAAGGTACTATTCTATTCAATGGTAGGAAGGCTCAAGTCCTATTCAATACTTATGCGATTGGAAGAGATATGATTAGCAATGCCTTTGTCTCTGTCCATGGACTCCCAATCTGAGACCTTAACCAGACCATATGAGTCAATATGGCAGTAAAGGGATCACAATCCACAAGCGATAAAATTTGTCGTGCAACTATCCAACTTGGTTCTGCCATCCTACCCACCCAAGAGTTGCTAGTTAGAAACCTAGCCAAATACGATGTCCTGATAGGGATGCCATTCCTGAACAGCCACAAAGCTGTAATCAGAAGTGGGAAATCAACCATCGATTTCGCAGATCTGAAGGTCAGAGACTCATGTAAACCAACAAGCGGAGAGTACTGAGCCACAATCTGTGAAGCAACTGCCTAACGTTTATTGGATTAGTACTCTGATATTTTCACTGATCAGATTCCATAAGAACTACCACATTTGAGAGAAGTGAACCACCAGATCCATCTTCGAGACTTCTTCAATCTTAAGAACCAACTGACCTACTCTATCCCTGATGCATATAAAAGCCCACTATGTGACTGGATAAACCAACAACAAAGAAGAAGAATCATCTACTGAGCGGATGCACATGGTGCTACACATATGTTTGTTCAACTCAAAGCAGATGCCAAAAGGATCCGACCCTTAGTTGACCTCAAACTACAAAATGAAAATACAGTTATGGACAGCTCCTCTATTGCAAACCAAATCCAAATCCTGAATGCTGTTGGACGGGCTAGATTCCAAAGCAAGATTGACCTAAGCAATGCCTATTTCCAAACAAGGTTAGATCCAGAAAGAGAATGGTATAACAGTTTCAAAACACCCTGCAGAAGTTACATTAGCTGAGTTATGTTACAAGGTGATATGAATGCACCTACCACCTTTATGCGAATTATGGAAAACCTCCTAAGATAATAACTCCACCGTTTCATACAGGTTTAAATTGATGATATCCTCATTTTCTCATATTCCGAAACAGAACATGCCTACCATATAGGTTTGGTTTGTACCAGACTAAGGAAAGCTAAGTTCTACACTAGTAGAAACAAATCAATCCTGTTTGCCAATAAGCTTGATATCGTAGGACATGTGATAAATGATGAAGGAATACATGCAGTCCCCGGATAAATATCCTGTTTAACTGAATGGACAATACTCCGGAATCAAAAGGAACTCATGTGATTCTTAGGACTGGTCAACTATATCTCCCAATTCTTAGCACACTACGCTACTGTGACAGTGCCGCTCACAGACCTTACTGGCAATGCAGAATTTCTCTGGACCAACACTCATGACCAATTCTTTACAAATATCAAGGAGTTTATTAAGAATGACAATATTTTACAGCCTATCGACTACAGTAAGCCAGACCCGATATTGCTGATTACTGAATCATCGGATATTGGAGTTGGAGTATGGGTTGGACAAGGAGCCTTTCATGAAAAGGCAAGATCAGTGCTATTACATAGCAGGAAGTTTACTAATTCACAGATGAACTATAGAACTACAGACAAGTAAGTCATGGCAGTGATCAATGCCCTTTCCGCTTTCAATCACATCCTGATAGGCAATTTCTTTACCGTTGCTACCTACCACCAACTGCTTAAGAATCTTAAAACAGAAATGATTCCTGGAAGAAGAAGAGCACGATAGATAGGAGAAATCTGCAAATACGATGCAAATATTATCTACATCCCTGGAACAACAAAACTATTTAGCTGATGCTCTCGCCCATCTATTTGAGAGCTAAGAACTCTCAGACCCTCCTCTTGGTTATAACCATACAAGACAAAGCAACGATAGTCCTGACGACACCTCTTATAAACAAGAACCATCGATGGCTACCGCCAATACTGCCTCTCCCTCCAATCCTTTCTCTTACTCCATATACAGAGCTACCAGAACAGAACGAGGAAAGGACATTGATAACGAGTGGAAAAATAATTACACACTCCGCAGCACACCTCCTTACAAGCTTGAACAAAGCAGACTCCACTGGTCCCACTGTTACCTCGATACTTGCCACTTTCACCAGACTGAAATTAAATACAGCAACAGATACCAGTGACGGTACTATATGGCTGCTGATGATTCCAAAAATACCAGTTTCAACATGGCAGAAGGAGCAGGAGAAGTGATAGATGAAACTAATGATAGATTGATCCAAACTCCCCTTACCCATAATCCTGCCTCAAGACGACACCAAGGTCTCGAAGAACTTAAGCAAGCAGTAGACTATGTAGATGCAATATCTTACCTACACCCTCTGTAGTTAGCACTACCATCCTCTCACTCTATGACATGATGGCCCGTTAATAGGGTTGCACGTGATTATCCACG
>NW_003298810.1:117187-120905 GCF_000151645.1 Tuber melanosporum | reverse complement strand
TCGCTGGGTATCTACATCCTCGAGAGGCGCCCTATGGCACCGTTATACCTCTCACGATTCCTGATCATCACCGACAACTCTATAAAACCTTTCAGGAGGAAGAAAACCCTATTGAACCAACAAGAGCATCGCTCATTGAAGATAAAGGAGATGTTAGATCAACTACAGAAGAATTGACCTCCTGTTTCTGAAGCCTAATGATAACAGGATACCGCCATGACCCCATCTATTTCAAAGCTATGGATAGCTCCACACATGGAGATCTCACCTCCTATAATATATCGAATGGAATGGTCTACACCAGCACCCATTATGGTGAACATTACCTATACATCCCCCAAGGCTATATGTTCAATAGAATGACTATTAGAGAATATGTCATTACTGAAATCCAGAATAAAGAACACCATAGTGCGGACCTTAACCTCCAATATACCTCATAATATATTTACTGGCGTGAAATATGAAAGGACTTCCTCAATTTCGTTAAATAATGTGAACTCTGCTAGGGAAATAAGGAACAAATACAACTACCTGAAGGACAAGTGCAGGCCCTCCAGCTACTATACGAAATATTCGAATCCTATGCCATCGATTTCACAGGACCATTCAACAAGTCTGCTGGATATGACACCATCTTGGTAGCTGTGGATCGGTTTTCTGGATATACGTGGCTCATACCAATGAAGGTCACTGATTCCTCTAAAGACACCAGGAATAACCTCTAGCGATACCTAATTACCCCCCATAGATACCCATTATCTATTTTCAGTGATACCGATTCCCGCTTCACAGCCAGATTCTGGAATCAAACCTTGACCTCCCTCAGAATCAATCATATTATGGCTGCCCCTGAACATCATAAGACAAATGGTCAAGCTGAACAGAAGATCCGCGAAGTTAAGACAGGAATTCAAAACATGATCAATGAACGACAGACTAACTAGGAACCAGCCCTCATCGAGCTCGCTGCATATATTGATGCTGGATATTCAGACATCTTGGGAATGTCTCCATGCAAGGTAATCTTAGACTACCAATACCCTCTCCTACATACAACTCTATTTAAAAACTTCTCAGTCCGTGCCTCTGATGACTGCCTAAACCGCTACCAAGCAATTCAGAATGATAGATTCTAAGCTGTTAAATCTGCCTGATTCTGAAGTACCACTACCGCTGAGAAGCAACGATGCAAACATGTTCTTATTCCACCTAGTGATATGCTCATGATACATAGAAACATGTTTATTACCAATGTTGGATGCAGCAAAAAACTACAACCCCGATGGCAAGGACCTTTCAAGGTCTTATTCTTTGATGAGCATACAGAAAGCTACAATGCCAAGATGGATGGACAAATGTACTGCCACAATACTGCCGTCTTTCACACCTCTGCAGTCAAGCGATTCCATCCAAATGACAACTCCAAGTTCCCTGGAATAACACACTCCTGACCTGCACCTATTATTATCGATAAAAAAAATAAATGAGAAGTTGAAGAAATCCGAGACCACCACCTTTGGCATGGAAATGATCAGTTCCTCATCAAATAGAAATGATACTCAACTAGCAAAAACAGCTGGGAACCATTAGAAGGACTGGGGCACGCTACGGATATGGCTAATGAATGGTGGAAAAACCACATGACAAATGAGTTCTTCCCTCCGACGATTCATTATATCATAATGTGCTGGATACCAAAGATACCAGAGACTGAGTGATGGCAGGGAGAATACAAAGCTAGGGATGAATTTTGCGCACCATACTTGAGTCGGAATTCAAAAGCAGCAATGATGAATATCAAGCTATGGAGCAGGCTCTCAATAATCTCATCTGATCACCAACTTCCATCCGAATACAATAACGATGTCAAACTATGTAGAACTTTATGTGAGGCTGCGACAACAGATTATTGGATTGTTGTTGAACCACAATGTTATCAAACTTGAAGACTACTTCGCTATTCTCAGGGTGGACTACTGTCCTGATGTTGACAAGGCTTGGGTGGATGTACAGCATGAATCTGGTATTCGTGACTACTGTGACCTGTATTTCTTGGGGTCTCGATGATTTCTTAGGATTTCTTCTTGTCCTTGGTGTGACACCTTGGATGAAGAGCTGATAGTGGAAACAGAAGTGCTTAGTTTTTCAGACTCCACTTTTGATAATTATTTAATTTTGTTTAAACAGGTGTTTTGTTTTGGGGAATGCAACGGGTACGGGTACTCGGTTCTTGGTTTTGTCTTATGTTTTGCTTTAAGTATCGCTTTGATACTTGGTTTGTTTTAAGTATGGTTTGATACTTAGTTTTGTTTTATCTTTTGTTTTAAGTATCGCTTTGATACTTAATTAGTTTTACCAAAGTGTATCAATTGATACCTTTGATTAGTTTGGTTCATGCTAGACATAAATAGATTTGTGTATTTAAAGACCGCCTGATTCCACGATAGAAAAGGTAGACTTCGTCTGACAGTATTTCAATATACTTAGTTGAACAGTTACTTCTTTGTTCCTCAGTACACCCTCGAAGCCTCCTTTAGTTCTCAGCTCTCACATCATGTCTGGCAGAGTAGGCCACCTGCCAACTATCGTATCTATTACCAATAATGTTATTAGCACCTTGCGAATACCTTACAAGTAAAGCCCACGCACAACAGCTAGCATTACTAGCCAACCTGCAATCAGGCTTTGCTTTTCTTTCTCCAGGTTTATCTTCAGGAATAGAGCATTATGTCAATAGTCGTCGATCCTTTGGCCAGAGACCTGTTTCTTGAAGGACCAGTCATAAACCCTTTACCTGTCCATCAGGCAACATCATTGACTGTCTGTTTATGGTGTTGGGATCATTCGGTCAAATATAGTAACTATTACACATTGGTACAGTGTTTTTACCACCACGTGTTAGGTTCAAATTGCCTACAAGAAGAGCATCTGAAATATATTTTTGGTGAATCTTTGCAGTATCAAAGGCAAACAGGCCTTGAAATCCTTGAAAGGCATTTTCGAATGCTGGAATAGCTTTTTCAGTAAGTTGTTTTAATAATAACTCACCAGTCCACCAAATATCTCCTCCACACTTCAGTTTCTCTGATACACTAACTCCTCCTAATCTTCCCACAGGGATAAGGACGTCCGAAATGTGAAGCCCTTATCCACACACCTTTTTCCCAATTGGTGCCTTATCCTCATGAATCCAAATATTCTTTCATCTATCATTGAAGTTGAATGTGCGTTCATCATGTGTAATAAAAACCAGGAAGTGGACACCTAGTTCGTATTGCTTAGGCATAACCTGTAGACTTTCATCCTACTCAACCATTCTTGCACTTAGTGAAAGATTTGCGTGAGAAATATTGTATCACAATATGTGATAATATCCTCTCTTTCCTGCCCATCCTTATATATTCCTTTCTTGACCTCTTTCCTGTTCCAACAAAGTTTAAAGAGCCATGCACGTGCTGTATGGCTTGATAATGCCTTTTTGATCCTCCGGTATATTCCCACTATTGAGATTAAAGGTAATTGAGTTGTAGCTTTACTCTCTTCTAGTTTTTCCTGCTGGGTTGATGCCCGATAATTGGTGATGGCTTGTGAAAGACCTGCTGAATCCATTGCTATTGAATCATATTACTGATTAGTTGATATTATAAAATACAAAAGCATCAATTAGGTTACTACTTACCTTCTCCAGCAAGGGACATGTACTCACGCATGGCTA
>NW_003298810.1:100544-117062 GCF_000151645.1 Tuber melanosporum | reverse complement strand
AAATTTGGTATTCTTCCCAGGCCTTTGGTACTAGGTGCTTTCCATTCCTAAATGTAATCTACCTCCTGTCTCAGAAATCCGATCCTTAACCCAAGGACCCCAACCCTGGCTGATTCTGCCACCTGGGTATACCATCTCTTTTCTTTATTTCTGCCATATTATTAGATCAGTTAGTTTTCGATTCAACTCTTCTATTTTGGCTATTTTCTCTGACTTTAACTGCAGCTTTATAAATGTATAAAACTGAACAGTCCAATCCAAGTGTAAATTGTTATAAACAGCCACTCCTTTTCTCTTTTGTGACTTAATTTTGGATTTAAATCTTTGTAATACGGACTCTAGAATCTCCACCTTCATGAGTCTTTAGGGACCAATCAGATATAGTCAACTATTATAAGTTTCTTTACATAACTCATCATTTTATCATACTCATATTAGTCTCTTACTCATATCAGTATCTAATATATAGCAAGAGTTTATACCTGCAAGTTTGCCTGATCAGCAATCATATCCTTTGTAGCTGATTGCTTTCATTTTACATAGTTTCTTCGGTCTCGTTCTGCACCTGACAGTGGAATAATTTGCTCCCATCTAGCCTGATATTTAATATGTTTTTGATATTTTCTTATTCTCTCATGTGAAGAACTTATCATTGCAACAATTGGTAATTGAATTTGATTATCTTCAGATACGTTACACTCTTAGAGCTGGCCTAGTCTGATATCCTTTTGCTTTTGGCGATATATTTGAAACCACTCAGTTTTCAAACAAGGTGCTATGGCGATAACTAGAGTACTGCTATTTTGTATAGCTCTGTACTTGCGCATACGTTCCCTGGCTCCTGCATTTTTCTTCTCTTTTCATAATTCTGCCTGTCTATTCATAATTCAATCTGTTCTGGCTTTCTATTAGTATAGTTAATTAGTATAAATTATAAGATAATGTTATGAGAATAAAGTTTATTATAGGAAATTTACATATGTTTGAAAAGTATATTGAAGAAATATGCCAGCGTGTGATAGAATTGATTAAAGAACGAGAGTACAAATAAAAGTAAATTAGTTGTTAGAAATAGAAGTTGTTCTACAATGTATATGTTAGGGTAGAATAATGTAGAAGGTAGGACAAAGAAATATGCAGGTGTAATGGTTGCCATTGCGGGCAAAGTTTCACACTTTTGGTTAGAAAAGTGGTTTAGAGTTTAGTCTTCCAGAACAATACTTTCAATTGTAATATAATAATACAAGGTTACAAATATAAGATTATTGCTAGCTACTACTAAGCACAATTGTTATACCTTGCCTTCTTTGATCCTCTTACCTAACTTTCAAGTGATTCACTATTGTCTGAATGTTCAAAAGAATTGTCAGTAGCAGATTCCCCTTCCTGGCATATTTCATGTCCAGTCTCTTCCCCATCTCTATTTCCCTCTAAGTTAGCAAGAATGATAGTAGTAAATTAGGAAATTAAAAAGGGTATTTCTATTAAAAGAGATTATGATTACAATACCTTCATCACTTTCAGCCTCAATTGTGTCTTGGAGTCCCACAATAACATCTTCAAGCTCAATTTCCGCCTTACCAGAGAGCTCTTGCTACTGGAGTGGTTCACCAGCCTTGTGGCCCAAAACACGACAGTTGAGATAGATATAGGTAAGCTTATCTACTCGAGTAGAGTCAAGCCTATTGCGGACCTTGTTGTGAATCAGATTTTGAGCAGAAAAGGAGCACTCGCTAGGGACTTAATTGGCTGGGGTATGAAATAATCTAATCACTAGTAGGGATAGTTCTGGAGCAAAGGGGTGTTAGGCATTCCAGAACGTAGTGGTGCTAGTGATATTCTATGCAAGATTGTGAGAACTAAATGGCCCATCCTTGGCTCAGTACATGTAATATTGCTCCTGAATACAGTTCTGGCGGTGAGGGTCAAGGTAGGCATTCCGAAGGTATTCAATAACTATGTTTTGCTGCTTAACAGTTGTAGCTACTCCAATATTCATTGGTGTAAGAAAGTAGGCTGTCCAATGTAGAGCTAAGACTTGATGCTCTATTCTCTTCTCAATAATCCTAAGATTTCCGGTACAGGAGGATGGGTGTCAGTGATGCACTTGAGCTGGCTGTGAATTACACGCCAGCATGATGCAACCAGTCCAGGATGTGTATTGGTGGATTTTGATTGAACTTGTACCTTGGGGATAGGAAGAATAAGATCCCAGAGCTCTTCAATATTGTTCCAGAAATCATGTGATGAGATCAACTTCTTAACTTCATGATCAGGTTGAATACGATCATCAAGTATATAGTACTTAAAGGTATCCTTATTCATCAAAATAGATTCAATAGTACATGCTTGGGTGCTCCAATGGGTAATGATGGCAAGGACCAAGGCATTAGTTTTCATGTAGCAGGCTTTTTGTTTCTCCCGAAGAATTGACAGTTGAAGAGGAGACTGACGAAAGGAATTGATAATCAACATAGCCTGGGAGTGGATTACCTTATAGTAAAGAAGTCCAAGGAGATCCTTGATGAGAGGTTGGAAGCCGTAGGAGTCATGGGAAAGAAAGAGTGCCTTGGAGAGTTGCAACCTTTCATCAGCTACCAGGATTCTACATAGAAGAAGCATAGTAGAACAAGTATCAGTAGCAAAGCTGTAGATTTGTTTCCAATTACCTTTTACAAGGATGCAAAGCTTTACCATAAGCCATGAAGCTAGATTGTTTGCAGTAAATGGCATGGATCCTGTATTCTCTGACCAGTAATGGAATGTTCCACAGTCAGTAGTAATAGAGATGTTGACAATCCGGTGCTGGGATTCATTTTTACTTTCGTCGGTAATGAAGTTGAGATAGTAGGTCGATTGAATCACTTGCTCAACATCTAACTTAACCTGACGATATATCTGATTAGGTAAAGTGGTACGTAAAAGGAATGGACTTGGCGGCTTGTAGGCAAGTGAAATCTTTAGAAATAGGGTGACAAAGTATGGCGATTGAGTGACATTGAAAGGCAGATTGTTTATATATATAGCAAAGACAAATGAGAGATTGGTATCATGCTTTTCAGTAGGTGATAGGTATTAGACCCCGCTACTGATTCGTGTTTGACCAGCAGCCAGGTTCAATGTTCCAATGCTTGCCTTCCCTTCTAGGCTCATTTGCTCCTGATATTTAGCACCGGTGGGTAAACGTGTACATTGACGGGTTGGACATTTGGCAAAGGTCTTTCCACATACGATACACTGAACTAATTCAAGCTATCTTACCTTTAATAAATTAAAATTGTCATATTGTCAAATGGAAAGAATGGTTAACTTTTTTCCACTCTCAGGTGTAATGGTCTCAAAAGCACTATGTAGCTGAAGATCCTTCGTATGGCCCATGTTCACAAAGTTTGCATTTCTATTCTGTGGAGTTTGTATCAAGTAATAATGATATTTCTTAAGTACTGAAATAGCTGATAGAGGGAAAAGTTCTCTGCCAAACTCTTGGAATAAAATCTTATTTTACAACTAATTGTAATTGATTTAGGGTTTAAGGTTTAGGATTTAGATTCAAATATTTTAGGAAACATATGTATTGTATGTATGGTATAAATTTATTGTCAAAAATACCGTATTTTATAATAATATGTGTATTTTAGAAAACCCTAGAATAGGAGAGTCCTCCGGTTACCACCTTAGACACCAAGAGAATGTGAGTTTGTATAATCACTAACTAGGAAAAGGCAGTAATATAGTACCAATTTATGATCATATTTTTAAGTTGTACTTTGTAAACAATTAATCAATAGGCATGTAATCAGGCTACTAACTATCCTACATTCCTATTCCACCATCAGACTACACGTCTGTATCACAATCAATGGATGATGTGCCCAATGCTTCTTGCCTTGCTTGCCAAATCCAAGCAGCATATTTTTCATAATCATGAATTATTGTTTCTACCTGCAATAATCTCCGCTCCATAATCAGTACTGCCTTCACCCATGATTTCATAAATTATATTGTTTTGATAATCTTATCCCCTAATCATCCTTCAGTGTTTGTAATCAAAATCTTTCTATGTTAATACATTTAAATACTATTAGTGAAGGTTACTTAGAGTAATATTCATTCCCCTACAAATGACATACCTACCAAACACGTACTCGAGCTCTGCTAACATAGCAGTTATACTATGAATCTCAAAAGCTGTATGTAATAATTGTACTCTATATTGATTCTTTATCCTTACAGCCTAACTGGTTAGTAAGTCAGAGATATCTTCTACCTTTTTACTAATTTGAAACCCATCAAATTGATCAATGTCATCAGAGGTTAATGGAGTTTGCATTTTTTACCTCATACTTGTAAGTTTGTTATCAGCTTCTATGATGCTAGTTGCACAATATTCAGAGTGTGAAGAGTCAAATAATGCAATCAAGGAGGTGGAAGGAGTTATAATATCCATAGGTTGTGGGAGAGATTGGTATTGAGATACTGTCATGAATATAGCTTGGCATAGAAAAGGTTTTCACATGACTCATGATAATGAGTCATAGGTCTGTTATTGTTTTGCGCATATGACTACTTTAGTCGTATAGCTTGTTTATCTTATGATTTGTTATGTTGTGCACATGACTTGTTTATAGGTCATGTGATATAGGACCAGTAAGGATGCTTTACAAGTATGTCTTGCAGGTACACCTTGTGCATATAATTTATATTTTGCAGATGTGAATACTTTGGGTCATATGACTTGTTTATTATATTATGATTGGTTTATGGATTTTCACTTATGACCTTGCTACACGGTCATGCGGTTTACGCTTATGACTATATTGGTCATATAACTAGTTTGTGATGAATTGGTTTTGTGCATGTGACTACTTGTGGTCACACAACTTAGAGCAGAATGAGCACTATATAAGGAGGCTGGTATGGCAGTAGAGGATTGGCTCTTTATGCATTGTTCTAAGTACTTTTCCTACTTTTTACTTTAATCAATATAAAACACGTTTACTCTCTTTATCATTCACATGACCTTTACTATTATTATGCTTAGAAAGGTCTTCATGAAGAAGAGTTAAAGAAAGCTTACCAGAGGCGATACTGATTGCAGACAAATGTCTTGTGCTAATCGTAATGAATGTATAGACCTCTGAGGTATCACGTAGAAGAAGAAAAAGAAGAAAAAAAGAAGAAGAGTATTATTCCCTTCGTCAAGAACTAACTATGAGATGTAGGATCTTGACATATGATCAGCTCATAATCTTGTCAAGGAAGAATATATTAGAAGGATGAAAGGAAAGATGTAGTTGAGTTGGGAAAAAGCAGGACAAGAGATACGGAAACACCAGAGCCGATGAGACAACGGATACTAAGAGACCAAGGTGGCAGGAAAAAAGCGATTTCAATTGCCGAAGAAGAGTACCATTCTTGCGATAATTGCTGAGAATTTATCAGCGGAAAAAGAAGAGAGTCCCCAGTACATGGTAGTCTGGGAGACCCAAGGTGTAGACTTTGAAAATCAATCAAGCTAGTAAAATACAATATGGTATGACACACCGAACATTGAGAAGAAGACAGAGATTATGTGATGATCAAGAGGCAGATATACAATCAAAAGTAAGAAAAACAACAATAGTTGTAATTCTGGATTCTGGCATTACTGAAAATTTCATTGACAAGAAAATCTTTAAAAAATACCACCTCCAGACAAAGAATCTGAAGAAAGCAAGACAGGTCTACTTATTGGATAGGAAGCTGAGTGTAATGGGTTCCAACACAAATATGGCGGAATTACCAATAGACATTAAAAGCGATAGGAAAACGGCAACCTTCCAGGTAGCAGATCTCAAAGAACATGAGCTAGTCCTATGGATGTCATGGTTAGGAAAGCACAAGATGATAATTGGTTGGAATAGGAACAACGATATTGAATGATATTATCTAAAACGAGAAACCACCCACTTTCTCAATTGGAAATATGAAGATGAAAAAGTGATTCTAGCAAAAATCAACATTAGCATGGAGCTAGCAATCCAAGATAAGGAATACCAATATAAAAGGGGATGGAAAGAATAGATTCCAAAAGAATACTAGCAATGTACTAACGTCTTCCGTCAAGAGGAAGCCAAGGGATTACTCATCCAAAGACCAGGAATCAACCACCAGATGCAACTGGATAAGGACAAAATAACAAAAAATGCCAAAAAGATTCTTTACAAGATGCTATACATACTAGAAGAGGTACAACCTGAAGAACTCAGAAACGATATCTAGCAAAATGTCAACAGGAAATATATCTGTGACTCATTCATGTTAGGAGTATCTCTTACATTATTCATCAATAGAAAAAGAGACAACAATCAGACTCTGTATCCACTACGGAGTACTCAATTTGGTTACCAAAAAAAATTGGTATTTGCTATCATTACGTGGAAAGATATTAGATGGATTACCATTAGTAAAATACTTCACCAAGCTTGATATCAAGGACCCATACTACAACAAAGAAATTAATGCAGAAAATGAATGGAAAACTATGTTCGCCTTAAGATATGGAAGGTTCAAATACTTGGTAATGCCCTACATGTTAACCAATCTTCCAGCTTTATGCCAACTATGGATGAATAAAGTACTCAACAAGTACCTTGACATATGATGTATCGTATACCTGGAAGATATGATTCTCTATTGTCAAAATATACACCAGTATCAAAAGGACATTAGTAATATCACAGCAGCAATACAAGGATCAGGAATGAAGATCTAACTGAGAAAATAGGAATTCTATATAGAAGAAAGTAAATACCTCCGATTTATCATCAATTGAAGCAGAGTCAAGGTTGACCCGGTCAAAATGGCAGACATATGGGACTGGGCTAAACCGACCAACAAAATGAATGTTCAGTGCTTCTTGGAATTCTTTAATTTTTATCAAAGGTTTATAGCAGGATTTTGCAGGTGTACTAAACTACTTTATAACCTAACCAAAATAAACAAGAAATGGGAATGGGGAGAAACCAAATAAAATGCATATGATACTATCTGAATACATCTAAGATCGGCACCAATTATAGTCTACAGCGACGGAAACAGAAAAACTATAATCTCGATAAATTCCTCGAAATGGGTAAGCTCTAACATATAATTACAATAATTTAAAGACAGAAAATGTAGGCCAGTGTTTTACCTATCATAGATAATCACTCCCACGGAGTCCAACTAAAATGTTGCCAATATAGAACTAGTAGCAATAATTTAGGCAGTGAAGACAAGGAGGAGATACTTGTGGAACAATGACTAACAGTTCCAGGCTCTCAGCGATCAAAGTAATCTGGTCCCGTTCATGACCATGAAGAAATTGAATGATTGTTAGATAAGATGGATAGAACACTTCAGTAAATACCACTTCAAAAGCAGGTACTAACCAGGAAAACATAGCGGAAAACCAGATGCTTTTACGTGAATCACAAGCAACCAGTGATACACAAAGTACGATAAAAGAATCAAATGAAAAACCAACGCACTTTTACCAAAAGCCTACTTCGAGGTAATCGAATCTATCGAATTCACCTCAACTGTGGAAAAATATATCAAGTAGGTAAATGAAGAAGACAAAACAATAAAGGCAATAAGTGAGGTATTGGAAGATAGAAAGAAGGAAATGAAAGAAATTGTACTGGCCTTATGGCAATAGAAGAATAGAAACAACTAATATAACAGAAGGCAGGAGATTGCAGAAGAAGAAGAGATAAGAAGAAATATCATACGCGAACATCACGATATCCAGAGAGTAAGATACTGAAAAATAGCTAAAACTACGGAATTCATTACCAAGTGATTCTATTAACCTAGACTGCGGAATGATGTCAAAAGATATGTTAAAAATTGCTACATGTGTCAAGAAATAAAAACTGCTAAACACTTATCTTACAGATTACTCAAATCAAATGAGGTTCCCAAACAACTTCAGAGAGCAATTACAATGTATTTCCTCAAAGTCTTACCTCCATCGGCAGGTGATAATAGCATCCTCCTCATGATAGATTGCCTGACCAAAGTGAATCATTTTGTTCAATGTAAAAAAGAAACTGGATATGATAAATTTTATTTAGACATTCTGCCAAGAGGTCTTCAGACTGCATGGCTTTCCGAAAAATGTCAGTGCCAATTGAGGAATATTATTCACATCAGGATTATGGAAATATGCAACATGACAAATTGGAATGCAATATTGGCTGAGAACCACATTGGACTCGCAGACCAACAGATAAACAAATAGGGTAATAGCAATTCTGGAGCAATATTGTCAGGCTCATGTCAATTCTCAACAAAATGATTAGTACAACATCTTGTCAATAGCTTAGTGTGGTAACAATAATGGGAAAAAATAAACAATAGGCACAACACTATTTTTGGCAAATTACGGACAATATCCAGAAAGTCAGGCTAGAAGTTATTCTCTTCTTGGACTAATAGTAGACTAACTGAATATGAAAAATCTACATGAAATACTAGGAGACAAAATAAGTGAAGTGAAACAATAGTAAAAAGAATAATATGATAAACAAGGGAAGTATGATCCAAACATACTATCAGGAAATATAGTGTGGCTGCTACCATACAATATGTATAAGAGGTGGCGATAAAATAAAGTAGATTACAAGAAGATCGCACTATTCCGGATACAGAACAATGTGGGTGACCAAGCCTACAAGCTAGATCTTCCTCACATAATCACAATATAGAAGATATTTAACATGTCACTTCACGAACTACATAATGATATGCAAATTTCTCTCATATGCAATAATTCTCCCTCCTCATATCGAACTTAATGGAGAACCAAAATACGAACTCAAGGAGATAATTGATTCTCACAACTTCTACGGTAATCATCCCTACTAAGCCAAGTGGGTCAATTATTTGCCCTAACATGACAACACCTGGTATACAGCCAGAAACTTCAAAAACACAGAGGATGTCCTCTTAGCCTTCCATCTGGGATACCAGGACAAGCCCAAAGGCATTGACAAATACATTTAATGACAAGCATAAGTGAAACAAAATATGTACTTGCAATCAAACCAGAGTTGGAGGGATCGCCCACGCCACATCAAACCAATGAGTCCCAAATACTCGCTCATAGATCCCATGGACAAAGAACTCAAGGAACTAGTGGAGAATGTAAAGCGCCACACAATGGGTTAGATGATATGCTACGATGATAGCTGGCCCACACACTATGGCAACAATGAATACAGGAGATGGTTCCTGAGAGAATACAAAAAGCAGGTCTACACCTGGAGCCTGCCCGAAAGAATTAGATACTGTGCTTGAACAATAAATGTAAAATGCTATCAAGGAAGACAGTTTCTGCATGGGACAACCTGCAGGAAGATGGAACTAAGAAAGTGTTGGAAGGAAAGAACGCCAGTATATAGTATAGAGCCTTGCTGGTGAGACACAGGGAAGCAGGAACCTAAAATCTTTTGATGGAGGCAGAGCTGGATCTTGGAAGCCTGCAAAAGCAGATAAGAGGACTCTAATAACAAACTGGACAGGCCAAGGCCACAATTTTGGCAAACAAAAAAACAATTACAGAACTAAGAAAGTGGAAGGAAAACTAGCAGTACACGATAGAGATGGCAAATGCCCCATGGGACTCAGTGAGTATCCAGTGACAGAAAACCGATATCAAGTTCAATGTAACGTGTTCGCAAGGTGCTAATCACGTTAACGGTAATAGGTTCGATAGTTGGCAGGGGGCCTGCTCTTCCAGAGAGGAGGCAAGAGCTGAGAGCTAAAGGAGGCTTCGAGGGTGTACTGAGGAACAAAGAAGTAACCGTTCAACCAAGTATATTGAAATACTGTCTGTTGAAGTCTGCCTTTTCTATGGTAGAAACAGGCGGTCTTTCAATACACAAATCTGTTCATGTCTAGCATGAATGAAACTAATCAAAGGTATCAATTGATACTCTTTGGTAAAATTCCTTAAGTATCAAAAATGATACTTAAAACAAAACATAAAACAAAACCAAGTATCAAACGATACTTAAAACAAACCAAGTATCAAAGCGATACTTAAAACAAACCAAGTATCAAAGCGATACTTAAAACAAAACATAAAACAAGACCAAGTATCAAACGATACTTAAAACAAACCAAGTATCAAAGCGATACTTAAAACAAAACATAAAACAAGACCAAGTATCAAACGATACTTAAAACAAACCAAGTATCAAAGCGATACTTAAAACAAAACATAAAACAAGACCAAGTATCAAACGATACTTAAAACAAACCAAGTATCAAAGCGATACTTAAAACAAAACATAAAACAAAACCAAGAACTGAGTACCTGTACCGGTTTCATTCAATAGGCTTCAGACGTCCATGCCGATAGCTGGATGGGAACTGTTACACCTTGGAGAAAGATCTTGATTGGACTCCAGATTGGTTAGAGACCAGATAATGTCATGAATGTGGCTAGCCATGGAAAGTGTATTTACATGACTAATGATTATGAGTTATAAGTATGTTATTCTTTCATGTATTTCACTAGTTTAGTCCTTTAATTTGTTTAAATTAGGATTTATTATGTTTCGCACATGACTCGATTATGAGTCATGTGACTGGCACCTGGCAAGTGTGTCTTTCAAGTATCCCTTACTGGTATGACTTACATATATAATTTATGTTTCCACATGGCCTCGTTATGAGGTCATGGGGTACATGCAAGTGACCACTTTGGGTCACATGACTTGTTTAATGTCTTATACTTGGTTTATGAGTTTTCACACGAGACCTTATTGTGAGGTTATGGGGTTTGCACATGTAACTACTTTCATCATATGACTAGTTTGTTATAATTTGGTTTCACACCTGTGACCACTTGAGGTTACATAACTTGGGGCGGGAAAGGCACTATATAGGTAGGCCGGTATACATGTGGAGTATAAGCTTTTTAGACATTGTTCAAAGTACTTTTCCTACTCCTGTCTTCACTCCACCTTGGTAGAGTTCCTTTATCCACCTACTTAAGTCTTGAATAGCTTAGATTCTTGGGGAGATATCGGAGTTCACTCTGTAGTTCTTGGAGTTCGTAGTGTTGAGTTTGTCGTGATAGTTGTTGCTTTATAAGTTACTTGATTGGACCATTTCGTGGTGTGCTGGTTTTCTCACATTGCTGGCACTTGGTGTACTTTATTACTGTCACTTTTGTACCTTTTTTAGTAAAATGTCAATTGGTGCTAGTCTATCGTCCACTTAAGGTTTCGCATTGGATTGGAGGGAGAGGAACATTGGGTTTAAGGGAATCACCTGTATCCTTCCTTGGGCCAGCTCTTGTTTGTTGAGTTTGGAGTCCTTAGTTTTCATGATACAAAATACCTTTGGGATAGTCGAATGACCTTCCCTAGCTTCAGCATGTCATACCGGCCCTATCAATCCCTAGGTAACAGTATGGTACATGGCCAGCCCCTCCTTTTTTGTATAAATTTCTGAGGTTGGAATCCTACAGTGTTGTTTATTACAGTTCACATCCAGTTTTATCCTTATAGCATTTATGGTAGTTCAGTCAAGTATTAGCTTTTCCCTTCGGTAGGGATGGCTTTGACTATAAAATATCTTACCCAGTAGGAGGCTGTTGTTGTTGCCTGGGATCGTATAGGATGATTGGCTGCCATGCATTCCCATTGTCTGTCTGTTTCGGCAGTTTGGTTGTGGATTGTGGTTGCTGGCTTCACTCCTTACAAGTCAGACCTACCTTCTATTTTTCTGCTTATGTTCACATGTCCTCCACTTTCCTTCCTCATTGTTTAGGGGCTTCTCTCACCAAAAGTTCGGCCTGTGCCTGTTGCATGTCCAGTAGGGCTAGCTTTAGAATCCTCTGCTTCCCTTTTCCCGACTTGATTGGACTTTCGTCTGGCTTGGTTGGATGGTATAGCTGGTGCCGGTGACTTTGGGTAGTGGTGCTGCCTCTTTTATAGTACTCAGTAGTGGCTAGTAGCCCCAATTGGCTATACGTTGTCGGGGCTTTGGGCTCTGTTATTGTGGCTGAGACTAGTGGATGACTGATAGAACTAGGTATGGGCTGTCCTCTGACTGTTGGATGGTTGATCTGTCTAAGGTGGTTAGGAGGCTGGATCGAGTCAGTGACATATAGTGTGTCGGGCTTGAGGGAGGCTGACTGGTGGGGGAGAGACACCTGCCTATACTGCTTGGGCTTGCATCAGGTAGGACGAGGTCTAATCAAATGATTCCAGTCAGGCTTGGGCTGTTGGGTAAGGCTGCTAGTGCTGCAAAGCTATCTGATTGACTGGCAAGCTGATGGCCACCTGTACAGATAGTGGGTTGCGACCACCTAGTTGGACATATTTGAGTCGTAGGTATTCAATTTGTGGGTTCTGTTTGGTTTCTTCGGTTTAGTTCTGGGTATGGCAGGAGGGGGCAAGGCACTAGTAGTGGGAGATAGGCCCCGCTGGCCTCCTTGGTCTGTTACTACCTCTATGTATTTCTTTTGTTTCTGTTATTTTGTTTGAGGAACAAGCAGCATTTACAAGTCCTTCAAACTAGTACACTCTACGGAGGCCACTGCCAAAGCAGGTTTATAGGGCTGACAGCCTAGCATCTGGACACGAGTGGTAGATATGTTGGTCCCCTCGTCTCTGCCATTTTGTCACCTGTAGGTTTAATTTGTTTTTTATTGTTTATCTACTTTGATGGAAGTTACGTGGGTTGGTATTTAGGCTCCGATGTTGTATTTTTGTATTTGTTAGACAAGGAACCTGGTTGGGTTAGTCTATTACTCTGCTTCAGCTACCCTTACTGCCGGTTGGCTTCACACCAGAGAGGCTACAGACTTCAATGAGACTGGGCGCTGTGTTGTTTAATGGTCTTGTAATAGGACTTCAAGCGGGTATGACTCAGAGATGGTAGGTACAGGGCTGTATACCTACTTAAGTTCAGATTAGTGGTTTATCGGTTAGCATGATCCCTGTATCGGCAGTAGTTGGTTGTATGCTAGCATTGGTTGTACTAGTTTAAATGAAATTAGATTATTATCTAAATACCTTTCTTATTCTTACTTTCACCCTCCTTGAGAACCTGAAGGTTCACGCTCAATCAGTCAGAGACTTTGATTTCTATCTCACTGTATGCTTCAAATCTTTGACCTGAAATACTATTTTTAGGCCCGGTTGTTATTCCTTTCAATTGTCGGCTGGAAGCTTGAGTTTTCCTTTACTTATCTATAGTGTTATTCATTGAAGTCGCATCCTCATAATCACCATAGCTGAGTATACCTCAGTGTCAACAGCAATGACCGTTCTACATTCATCATTGGTTTTGTCTCATCTGGTCATGAAGGACTTTGGTCCAGAGGCCCCAGACTCTTACCTTTTGCACTACATATCATAAACCTGGCTCATCCCAGAAATGCCTTTCCCATGGCTCCCGATTTTGAGTTATGGGTATGTTATTATGTGCGTGCATATAACCACTCTAGTCCTATGACTTATGTATGTAATTGTTAGACAGAGAGACTCTGATAAACTCCAGAGCTGTCTAGGCCAAACAAGATTTATTTCTGTGGACAGAGATGGTTTAGGAAGGCTCGGATTGTACTCATAACATTTATCACTACTTCGAGTAAAGTTGGTATAGGAGAATGGAATCATAAGAGAATATTATCTTATTATGGCATCTTCTCAGTTTCCTGATGATATTTCAAGCGTGGGGAGGCACTTCAATATTTGTATTGTACATTGGAGTATTTTCAGACTACATCTACCTATTATACAACTACGTACTTCTCTGATTATAACTCGTAATACCAAGTATTCTTCAAAGGTGTGAATGCCTGGAGGCTGTAAAGATCATCACAATCTTTTCAGTAATTACGTTATTGCTAACTAGGAACTATGCAGCTTCTAATAATTATTATCCAATCAGCAGAGTCTTTTAGCCTTATAGCATATTTCATACTTTGAAGTGAGTTGGCTCTAATTGTCTCCATCGTTAATAAAATCATCAGTTTCACCAGCGGCATGTATCTGCAGAAGCTGTCATAATTGTAACCTTCGTAGATTACAGGACTTCATACTTCTATAATTTCAAATTCAACAAACAGATATCTTCTAGAGGACTGTCTACTAATCCGCAGGAAGCTATTCCTTTAGGTTGGCAGATAATGCTAAGGTCAGTAACTCTTGATTGCTCCAAGTAATTCTGGAAACTTATATATGCTACCTTCTGATGTCGCCCAATTGAATGCTCAATATTTCATGATCCAACTGATAGACTCTTAACTAGAAACTTCCATGGTGTAGAGGGGAAGCACCTCTATAAGATAGAATTAAAATGTCTCTGTTCAGGGTCCTCAGCTGTTGTGCAGGAAGCCTTGCACTTCTAAGTAGTTGTAGTGGAAAATCATTCACGATCAGATATAACTTTAACATAACAGATGTTGAAGATGTGATCTTCAGTAAGTTGTTATATCATATTACTATTGCAATACAGATATCTGCTCCAAGTAAGGTAGCCAAAGTGGGATGTCAGAGACCCGAAATTCTTATTTCCAGTTGGGTTACACTACTTGGAGTAGTTCTCAGGTATTGGATTCCTGCATTCTTAACCTGAGCTCCCTCCTCATATGGCTTCACCTCAAATGACTTTTTTAGATATGTATAAATCAAATAAAAATTAAAAAATTAAATTAAGACCCTGTTCAGCATGGAGTTATAAATACAAATGACTTTTATTCCTGCAATAATTACTAAGCCATTTTGAAAAATTGGATTTTTTAGAAATAATAGTGTTTGGCAATAGTTTCTCTTTTTCTTTCAGCTGATATATGCAAGCTAAATCCATTGTAAATAATGGGTATATATTACTTAAACCCAAAGCCAGGCACCCTGTAATGTTAAAATAACTGCTTTTATAAAATATCTCCACTATACACACATTTGTAGTTTGGTATAATTCTGATTATGGCAATCGCTATAAGAAGTAATAAACCTCCATCAAGTGTGAAATGCTGAGATTTGTCGTGGTCAATTTGCATTGAATTATTTGTAGAATTCATAATATTTGGATTTTGAAATTCATTTATACATTGCTGTTTCAATCAATTACAAGATTTTGAAAAGAATTATAGAAACTTTCACTTGAATTATTATCACTTTCCTAAAGATTGTATTAGGTATTTCATTAATTTTAATTTTATATTTCCATTATATCCTAACTCCTAATTTATTTTACAACAGAAATGCAATAAAAAAAACACATTTTTTTAGGTATGTCAAACCAGTTTCTCAATTTTTAAAAAAAAAGAAGAGCGGAAAAATGGCATATAAGTGAGAAAAATGCCATTTTCTTGTGTGCCGAACAGAGCTTAAAATATTAACTCCTTCAAGACCCATTAAGAACAGTATGAGTAACCTTCAACCTTTCCTAGTCCAAGGTAGGAAAACCTTTACCTGCTTGTTTTCCTCTGCCTGCCATGGCATATCCCGATTATCACTGTGGAATTCTTCCTCCATTCTTCTGGTATTATCCAGGCCTGTTGCCGGCTGCTTAATGTTCTCATCTTCGGAACAACGTTGCTAGTTGACGGAGTAGAGTAGTTCACGTTCCTCATACTAGCCACCCCGTACTCTCATTCGGTAAGACCCTATTTTGCTTCTCATAATTCTTTTCTCTTTCCTCATATAAGTTACCTGCGATATCCTCCACTTCTCTAGCAGGTTCTTAATAGTACATATATACAATTCCCTTTAAGATTCTAACAGGGATGGATGGAATACTCACTGTATATTCTATCTATCCCAAATATTGACCTTACAGGCATGATTTCTACATTTCTCTGGGATCATACATGGTCTATATAAATCCCAACCAAGTTTTATTGACTTCCGATGTGTAAGAATTATGTTTCCCTCTAATCTTACTTTATTCCAGATTTTGAAGTAAGGGTCTTACTTGCCCTTCCCATTATAGTATCTGGTCATAACCTCTAGTGTCTGTTTGAGTAATTGCCTTACTTGCTCATGGATTGTCTTTATCCAGTTCGCATAATGTGTGACTCATGGATTAGTCACTTCAAGTTCCTTCCTACATTTACTCAGTTGATAAAATCAATATTTGGTGCAGAATGGAGTCTTTCCATGGATATTTGTTGTCCAGTTATTGTAGCCATATTCGGCTAGTTGTAGCAATTAGTACCAGTTGTCCTAATCATAGTTGATGACACTTTATAAGTGAACATTCTGCACTTTGTTAATTTGCTCTATTTGTCCCTCTGTTTATGGGTGGTTTGCTGTAGACATCTTCCTTTTTATGTTCAATGTTGTACACAAGGATTCCCAAAGTTTTCTTATAAACTTTGAATTGATATCTGTGATAATTTTGGTTGACAAGCCATGTAGCTTCTATATATTATTTATAAAGACTGTAGGCATGTCTTTCGTGGTGGCTGTTGCTTCTCATCCATTAGTATTTTTTGCCTTTAAACGCTCGTTAGGTAGTAATTAC
>NW_003298810.1:88581-98714 GCF_000151645.1 Tuber melanosporum | reverse complement strand
TGGGGGGAGTAACTTACTGTCGGATTAGGAACGGTACGATCATGAGACCTTTAAGGTAAGGAAATATTGGTAGTTTTGGTGATTGCTATACCCAACTATTCATTTTTCAGTTGCAACTTGATATTAGTATCCTTCTTTAAATGTGTTCAATATTTCTAACAGTTTTTTATCTTGCATTTCATAAATTCAGTCTACAGAATTCAGATAGCAGAAGTGGCAAGCTATAGGATGTACTCTTTTTTCAACAAATTGACAACCAATCCAACACAACACCAAATTATTAGTATCCATTTACCCTATTGTGTCTGTTTCTGTGAAGAAATAGTGTAAAATAAATGCCAAAGTAAACCTTTTATTAAACTGCTGAAAAGCAGTCTCCTGTTCTAGGCCCTGCAGGAATCTTTTGAGATTATCTTTCGATGTTTCTGTCATAGACGGGCAAACCTTTGGCAAGCTTAGTATAAAACGTCTATAGAAGTTACGAAATTCTTGGAACATCTAAACTTTATTGATGAACATAGGTGATGTTCAGTTTACCACCAAAACCACCTTTCACATACTACTTAATATTCCATAATGGCTATCATGTAGTATAAGAATTCCATCTCTTCAATGTGGAAGAAATATTTCATTGTCAAAATTACATGCAGGAAGTCTGTTAGTTTTTCTAAAACTTTAGTAACAAGCACCATATATTACTTGTTATTTTTACAATAGAGGAGAATGTGGTTCAAATAACATATGACATCTTGGTTGAAGAATTCCAGAAGGACCACATTTATCATGTTTTGAAAGGTAGCTGGAGTGTTGATCAATACTAAAGGCATGACTATATATTCATAATGTTTATAAAGTGATATGAATGCTGCTTTCCATTCATCCCCTTCCTTGAGTCAGATGAGTTTGCAACTACTTTTCTAATTAATTTTAGAAAACAATCTAGCTCCATCTACTCGATCACTCAACTTTGATATTAACAGTAGTGGATACTTGTTCAAGATAGTTATCTTGTTTAAGTTTTAATATGCCATGACTAGTCGTAATATTCTCTCTGCTTGTGATGTAAAGATAATTGTAGCCCTAATAGGCAATTGACTCCACATGATTTTTTTTTGGCATAACATCTTGTCAAGGTATTGCCATAGCACTTAAGTTATTTATTAGTTAAAGAATAAATGTGTTATCAAGCAGGTTCCACTCCTTCCATGAAATTTATTTAATGATTTAAGGTTCTTCTAAGTACTAACCTTGCCGCTGTTTCAGGTAGAAATAGCTTTTTAAATTTACACTAGTGTTTTGGAAGACAATCAAAGTTGATCTAGTTAGAATCTTCTATAGGTCTGATTGTTCCTATATGGATTGCATTTTCATCTCAATCAATAGTTTCATGGTATTCAAACATATCCACCATTTTTTCACCATCTTCTTTCATGCAAGTCTTGTATTTAGGATCTTTGAATTCCCAGTTTGCAGGTTCTTCAATTTAGGATAAGGGGTGTTCTTTCTGCCACTAAATGAAAGTAATTATCATCCCATAGTCGCCTGCTGCGACGTCTTCGTACACAACCTTAACCATGTATTTATTTTACCCTCTATCAAGTCAAATATGGCCTGTCTAATATTTTCCTCCTGATGGAGCTGATAGTGTATCAAAGTATTCCATGTTAACCAGATTCTGGCTCCCTATCAGTAGAACCTTTAGTTCCTTCATCAAGTCTTTGTTGATGAGGAACACATTGGATCCTCAATCTAACAGTACTCGTATTTGGTAGAGTTGACATTTTTGATTCATAATGATAATAAAGGCATGTCTCTCAGAACTCTCATATATCATAGATTTTGATGCTCTGAAAGCACATTTCTTTAGGTAACGTATGGAATTGCCATTCTGACTGTTCAATATGTGTGAGGTTTGATATTAACTGCTGTATTTGTTACCACACCTCTGCGCAGTTTCAACTAGTTAGGTCTCCTCAAACCAACTTGTTTTCTTTTGGTATATTGGGCAGCAGACTACTAGCAGTCTTTACTGCCTCCCAAGGGTTTTGATACCTTCCAATCTTATTATCTATGGAACCAATTTAGGCAAACTGTACCGTGTTCGCAAAGTGCTAATCACGTTAATGGTAATAGGTACAATAGTTGGCAGGTGGCCTGCTCTTCCAGAGAGGAGGTGAGAGCTGAGAACTAAAGCAGGCTTCGAGGGTGCACTGAGGAATAAAGAAGTAACCATTCAACCAAGTATATTGATATACTGTCTGTCGAAGTCTGCCTTTTCTATCGTAGAAACAGGCGGTCTTTAAATACACAAATCTGTTCATGTCTTAACATGAACGAAACTAATCAAAGGTATCAATCGATACACTTTGGTAAAAGTCCTTAAGTATCAAAGCGATACTTAAAATAAAACATAAAACAAAACCAAGTATCAAACGATACTTAAAACTAACCAAGTATCAAAGCGATACTTAAAACAAAACATAAAACAAAACCAAGTATCAAAGCGATACTTAATAACTAACCAAGTATCAAAGTGATACTTAAAACAAAACATAAAACAAAACCAAGTATCAAAGCGATACTTAAAACTAACCAAGTATCAAAGCGATACTTAAAACAAAACATAAAACAAAATCAAGTATCAAAGGGATACTTAAAACTAACCAAGTATCAAAGCAATACTTAAAACAAAACTTAAAACAAAACCAAGTATCAAAGCGATACTTAAAACTAACCAAGTATCAAAGCGATACTTAAAACAAAACATAAAACAAAACCAAGTATCAAAGCGATACTTAAAACTAACCAAGTATCAAAGCGATACTTAAAACAAAACATAAAACAAAAACCAATAACCAAGTACCCGTACCGGTTACATTCCCCAAAACAAAACAACTGTTTAAACAAACGAAACCTAATAATCATCAAAAGTGGAGTCTGAGAAACTAAAGGCTTCAGTTTCCACGAAAAGCTCTTCATCGTAAGTGTCATACCAGGGACAAGAGGAAACTCTAAGGAAACACTTAGACTCGAAGAAATCTAAATCACAGTAGTCATGAATACCAGATTCGTGCTGTACATCAACCCAAGCATGATCGCAATCAGGACAGTAGTCTATCCACAGGATTTCGAAGTAGTCTTCAAGTTGGATAACATCGCGGTTCAACAACAGTCCAACAATCTGTTGTCGCAGCCTCACATTGAGCTCCACATATTTTGACATGGTTATGGTATTCGGATGGTGATTGGTGACTAGATAAAGTTGTCGAGGACCTGCTCCATAGCTTGATTCTCCTCATCGCTGCTCTCGAATTCCGACTCAAAGTATGGTGCCCAAAATCCATCTTTAGTTTTGAGTTCTGCTTGCCGTCACTCAGTTTCTGGCATCGTGGGTGTCCAGCACGTAGTGATGTAGTTGATTGTTGGGGGAAGGGATCCATTTGGCATATTGTTTTTCCACCATTCATTCACTATATCCATAGAGTGCTCTAGTCCTTCCAGTGGTTCCCAATTGTTTTCGCTCATTGGGTATCCTTTCCATTTGACTAGGAACTGATCATTTCCATGCCAAAGGTGGTGGTCTCGGTTTTCTTCAACTTCCCATTCATCTTTCTTCTCAATGATGATAGGTGCGGGTCGAGAGTAGGTTCTTCCAGGGAACTTAGAGTCATCATTTGGGTGGAATCGTTTGACACCAGAGGCGTAGAATACTGCAGTATTGCGGCGGTACATGCGTCCATCCATCTGGACAGTGTAGTTCTCTGTATCTTCGTCAAAGGATAAGACCTTGAAAGGTCCTCGCCATCGGGGTTTCAGTTTCTTGCTGCGTCCAATATTGGTGATCAACATGTTTCCATGTACCATGAGCATATCACCTAGTGAAATAGGGACATGTTTGCATCATCGCTTCTGAGCAGTAGTAGTGCTTTGGAAATGGGCAGCCTTAACAGCTTGGAAACATCATTCCGAATCGCTTGATGGCGGTTTAAATGGTCATCGGAGGCAGGGACTGAGGAGTTCTTAAATAGAGATGTTGGTAGGAGAGGGTATTGGGGGCCAAAGACTGCCTTGTATGGCGACATCCCCAAGGTATCGGAAAATCCGGCATTGAGATATGAAGCGAGTTCGGCAAGGGCTTGTTCCCAGTTGGCTTGTCGTTCATTGATCATGTTTCTAATTCCGGTCTTAACCTCGCGGATTTTTCGTTCTGCTTGGCCATTAGTTTCATGGTATCCTGGGGCAGCCATAATGTGGTTTATTCCGAGGGAGGTCAAGGTTTGCTTCCTGAATCTGGCAGTAAGGCGGCGATCAGCATCACTGACAATAGATAAGGGGTACCTGTGGGGGGTAAACAAGTATCGTTGGAGGTTATTCCAGGTGTCTTTGGAGGAATCGGTAACCTTCATTGGTATTAACCAGGTGTATCCGGAAAATCGGTCCACAGCTACCAGGATGGTATCATATCCAGCGGCCTTGTTGAATGGTCCTGCGAAATCGATGGCATAGGATTCAAATATTTCACATGGTAGTTGGAGGGTCTGAGCTTTTCCTTCAGGAAGTTGTGTTCGCTCCTTATTTGCCTGACAGAGTTTGCATTGCTTGACAAAATCGCGGAGGTCCTTTCGCATTTCGGGTCAGTAAACATATTCTGAGGCATATTGGAGGTTGCCATCCGCACTATGGTGTCCTTTGTTGTGGATTTCGGTAATAACATATTCCCTAATAGTCATTCCATTGAACATATGGCCTTTCGGGATGTATAGGTAATGTTCACCATAACGGGTGCTAGTGTAGACCATTCCATTGGATATGTTGTAGGGGGCGAGGTCTCCATGCCTGGAGCTATCCATGGCTTTGAAGTAAAGCGGGTCATGGCGGTATCCTGTTATCATTTGGCTTCGGAAGGAGGAGGTTAATTCATCTGTAGTTGATCTAATATCTCGTTCATCCTCTATTAGGGATCCTCTTGTTGGTTCGATAGGGGTTTCCTCTGCCTTAAATGTTTTATAGAGTTGTCGACGGTGTTCAGGAATAGTAGGGGGTATGACCAAGACAATGGTTTCATTGTTGTATACTCGTAAGGGTCCACTATACAGTTGTCGTGAATCAATTATGGGAGGAAAGGATAGTGGGGCTGACTGTGGGGGGTATAGATAGGATATTGCATCCACGTAGGCTGCTGCTTATTCAAGTTCTTCAAGACCTTGGTATCGTGTTGGAACACGATTAAGGATATGAGGAGGTTAGGTCGATTCATCTTCATCGATCATCTCTTCTGCTCCTTCTACGGTGTCGAAGCTAGTGTCTTTAGAATCGTCAGCAGGCATATAGTATGGTCGCTGGTATCTGTTGCCGAACTTGATCTCAGTCTGGTGAAAAGGGCAGGTGTCATGACAACAGTGGGACCAGTGGAGTCTGCTTTGTTCAAGTTCGTGAGGAGGTGTGCTGCGGAGCGTGCAATTGTCTTTCCATTCTTCATCAATGTCCTTTCCTCGTTCTGTTCTGGCAGCACTGTACATGGTGTAAGAGAAAGGATTGGAGGGAGTGGTAGAGCTGTCGGTAGCCATCGATGGTTCTTGTTCATAGGAGGTGTGGTCAGGGCTGTCCTCGCTTTGTCTTGGGTGGTCGTGAACAAGAGGAGGATTTGCGAAGTCTTGATTCTCATATAGGCGGGAGAGAGCATCAGCTAAATAGTTTGTTCTTCCAGGGGGGTAGATGATTTTTGCATCGTATTTGCTGATTTTGCCTATCCATCTTGTTCTTCATCTTCCAGGTATTCTTTCTGTTTTAAGATTAGTGAGGGGTTGGTGGTCGGTAACAATAGTGAAGGTATTGCCCATGAGGATGTGGTTGAAAGCAGCGAGGGCATCAATCACAGCAAGAGCTTCTTTGTCTGTTGTTCCATAGTTCATCTGTGAATTAGTGAACTTTCTGCTGTGTAAAGCGGCCGGTCTTGCTGTTTCATGGGAGGCTCCTTGTCCAACTCATGCTCCAACTCCAACATCCGATACATCAGTAATCAGCCATATTGGTTCTGGTCTGCTGTAGTTGATAGGTTGAATAATGTTGGCGCTTTTTATCAATTCCTTGATGTTGGTAAAGGCTTGGTCATGAGTGTGGGTCCAGACAAATTCTGCATTGCCAGTAAGGTTTGTGAGCAGCGCTGTCACAGTGGCATGGTGTGGTAGGAACTGGGCAATATAGTTGACTAGTCCTAGGAATCGCATGAGTTACTTTTGATTCCGGGGTGTCGACCATTCCGTTAAACAGGCTATTTTTCCTGGGGCTGCATGTATTCCTTCATCATCTATAACATGTCCTAGAATATCGAGTCTGTCGGCAAACAGGATTGATTTGTTTCTGCTAGTGTAGAATTTAGCTTCCCTAAGTTTGGTACCAACCAAACCTATCTGGTTGGCGTGTTCTGTTATGGTATTCGAGAAGATGAGAATATCATCAATGTAGACCCAAACAAAATGGTGGAGGTATTCGCTCAGGAGGTTTTCCATAATTCGCATAAACGTGGCGGGCACATTCATGTCACCTTGTAACATAAGTCGGCTAATGAAACTTCTGAAGCGTGTTTTGAAACTGTTGTAGCGTTCGCTTTCTGGATCTAACCTTGTTTGCAAGTAGGCATCGCTTAGGTCAATCTTACTTCGGAATCTAGCCCGTCCCACTGCATTTAGAATCTGGGTTTAGTTTGGGATAGCGGAGCTGTCTATGACTGTGTTTTCGTTCCATAGTTTAAGGTCAACCAAGGGCCGGATTCTTTTGCCATCTGCTTTGGGTTGAACAAACATAGGAGCGGCACCTGGGGCTTCTGCCCGTGTTAGGCGGAGGCATCCCGATAGACTTCCGAGTTGTCTAGGCCGATCAAGATTCGTTTTTATAGACGGAGATTGTCTAGGAAGGCTCGGACTTCACTCGTTTCGTTTTTGACTACTAAGAGCGAAGTAAAGTAGGGTAAAGTAAAGTAAAGTAAAATCGTAAGAACCATATTATATTGTTAAGGTCTCTTCTCAGTTGCTTGATGATGTCTAAAGCTTGGGAGGCACTTCGATATTTATATTCCGCATCTGAGTGTTCGCGGGCTACGTCTAACTAACATACAACCATGTACCTTTTTCCAATATAACTCGCAACATCGGGTTTTCTTCCAAGGTGTGAACACCTGGAGACCCTGAAAATCATCACACCCTCTTTGATAATTATAATATGACTATTTGGAAGTCATGCTGTTTCCAATAGTAATTATCCGATGGTGAGAGTCTTTTTAGACAATTGGCTCAATTCTCAAGTTGAACTGTGTTGGCTCCAATCGTCTCCCTTGTCGATGAAATGATCAGTTTCGTCTGCGGGTTGCATCTGCGAAGATAGTTGTTATTACCGACTTTCTAGGTCATCTAACTTCAACTCTTCATAACTCCATACCTAACCGATAGATCTTTTCTGGAGGACTTCCTACTTACCTGTAGGAAGCCTTTCCATAGGGTTGGTAGATAATCCAGCGGTCGGTAACCCTTGGTTACCATGGGTAATAGGATTCTGGTTACTGTCACCGCTTTGGGAGTCACTCCCTCGGTTGCAGTATATACCGGAACCTAGTTGTAACACTACTCGAACTCCATTGGGTTCGATGGTAGTATTCTCAGGAGTTCTAGACTCTTCTGGTTATCGCAGGGTGGATGTGAATGTATTGGTCTTTCATTAAGATCCTTTACTATTCATCATCATCTCTTTGTGCGACAACGTCCCATTACTTGTGGCCTATACCAAAGATATCTCGTGCTTGAAGCCTAGTAACCTTCTGGGTAGTTGACGGGTTCACTCCATTATACTTCCCAGACCTAGCCGAAGGTCCCTTCTTACATATCTTGCGAACAGGATCCAGTCGGACGGACGGCGGCGACGTATACAGTGTTATTTTAACACCTTCGATTCTGTGGTATAATACTCACACGACGCAACTTAGATCAACATGTATGATGACGCGCGGGTCCCGTAAGAGGGCCGGAGGGGGGTGTTGGAGACCTGAGATTTCGATTTCGGGAGAGGTTACCCTACCTAGGGTGGTTCCTAGGTATCGGATCTTGGTATTCCTAACAGCCCGGTAGATGACTCCTCTTCTTTGTTATTGGTTTATCCAATCACAAAGTGGGCTTTTGTATGCGTCAGAAATAGAGTAGGTGGGTTGGTTCTTGAGATTAGAGGGGTCTCGGAGGCGGATGTGGTGATTCACCTCTCTCATAGGCGGTAGTTCTGCGGGTATTTGATCAGAGAAAACATCAGAGTATTCATCCACTAGTTTTTGGGTAGTTGCTTCACAGACTGCGGCTCGGCACTCTCCGCTTGTTGGCTTGCATGAGACTCTGACCTTCTGATCTGGGAAATCGATGGTTGAGTCCCCACACCTGATTATAGCTTTGTGGCGGTTCAAGAATGGCATGCCTATTAGGGCATCGTATTTGGCTAAGTTTCCAACCAGCATTTCCTGGGGGGGTAGGACTGCAGAACCAAGTCGAATGGTCGCACTACAGGTTTTATGGCTTGTGGATCGTGATCCTTTTACTGCTATATTGACTGGTATGGGTTGGTTAAGGTCTCGAGTTGGGAGTCCATGGACAGAGACAAAGGCATTACTGATCATATCTCTTCCGATTGCGCCAGTATCGAATAGGACTCGAGCCCTTTTGTCATTGATCAGGATAGTACCTTCCAGGGCGGTGTGTGCTTGGAATGTAGCTGGAGGTCGAACACAGTTGCATTCCACATCGATATACCCGATATGGATCTCTTCGTATTCACTGGATTGGGTATTATCGCTTTCCACGTTGTTGGCCGATGCCTCTTGCTTAATTGCCTTTCCGTTCCCTTTCTTCGTAGGACAGTTCTTTGCCATGTGTCCTGTTTTTCCACATTCAAAACACTCTCCTTTCTGCCGTCTTGATTCGTTGGAGTATTTTGTTTTCTTTTTGAAAATCCGTGGGGTATCTTCTTCAGAGTTGCTGTAGGCTTTGTGCCGTGGCTGGCTATTGCTACTAGAGGATGTCTGTATTTTGTAGGCCTTGGTTTCATGGAGAATGGCGTCCTTTCGTTCTGCTCTTGCAATTATTACTGCAATATCATCGCTGTCTTCCTCGAGTGGTTCTACTTCTCTCCGGAGGGTAGGGTGCATAGTGTCGTAGAATCGTCGCTTCAGGATGTATTTGGAGATAGTTTCTCTCTCCATTCAGTCCTTGTACATCATCAGGTCCGTAGCCACATCGGTGATTCGCTTGACGTGCATTCTGTTAATATGCTGGAGCTGGTTGAATTTGTTGTATAGGAGGTCGTTGGTTATAGAGGATTGGAATCGTCCTTTCAGGTAATCGAGAACTGTAGTTCCTCTTAATCTTACATTTCCGCCGAAATCCTTATAGCATTGGTGGTATGCGTCGGTTGCCTTTCCTTCGCAAAATGATCCAATGATAAGTCCGGTTGTAGGATCTTCCACATCTTTTCCTTGAACGAGTAGGCAGTGTGAGAGTTCCGTCGCCCATCGTTCAAAGGCTTTAGGTTTGAGGTCTTTCCCTTCTCCTGTGAACTTTGCTGGGAGGTGGAGTTTAAATTTAGGGGGTTCAAGTACTGCAGGTACCTCCTCTTCTTCAGGCCTAGCCTGAGATTTTCCTCCGCCAGAAGGCCCTTCTCCTGTGCTAGCCATATCTGATTCGCTACTGGTTTCGCGGTCGATTGGAGGATCAAAGGAAGTTTTCTTTGCTGGAGTAGAAGGGAATTCTCCTGGAGGTTCTGTATCTTCAGTATTTGCAGGATCGCCCGGCTCTTTAGCAGAGCGCCGGGGTTGTTTCTTTCTTGTAAGGTCTTGACGTGGGATTTTTGCTTCCAACTCCTGGTCGTTAAAGACTCTATCTTGGATTTGAGATGAAGCCGTATGTGCCGTGATTCTGCCGCTTCTCTCCGCTAGCATTCTGAGGTGGATATCGTTAGGTGGATCAGGCCTAAATCCGGGGACAGGTTCTTAACCACTTGCTGAGGTTAAAAAAATGTAACGTGTTCGCAAAGTGCTAATCACGTTAATGGTAATAGGTATGATAGTTGGCAGGTGTAACGTCGATGCACCAGCATCAATGTGA
>NW_003298810.1:85374-88431 GCF_000151645.1 Tuber melanosporum | reverse complement strand
CAAGCTGATGTACAACTTATTAGGGAGCTGGATTGGGATGTTGGAAACTGTGATAAACTAGATTCTGCACGCTCCGGTATACCTAATACCAAGCAAGCTGAACTTTGAGAAATGTAGAAGAAAAATTGAGAGGATGAAAAAACTTCTGCATGGTTATGAAAAAAATGACAGTTGATTGGACAGACCAAATGGAAATCAATATGGCAATGGCGAGACAAGTCTCGCAGGAAACAAACCAGTTCCTGCAGTATGAAACAAATCAATCCAATAAGATATAAAGCATATATCAGCAGATTGGTGAACTATGAAGCAAGATGGATGTACAACTGACTGACTCTTGGCTAAGAGATGGACTAGTTAAGAAGTAGGAAAGAAAGAGAATGACAATACCAAATACAGTAAGGAAGTTGAAAGAGACAAGAATGGTAGAACATGTAAGGGCAGGACTGTAACGTGTTTGCAAGGTGCTAGTCACGTTAACGGTAATTGATACGATAGTTGGCAGCTGGCCTGCTCTTCCAGAGAGGAGGCGAGAGCTGAGAACTAAAGGAGGCTTCGAGGGTGTACTGAGGAACAAAGAAGTAACCGTTCAACCCAGTATATTGATATACTGTCTGTCGAAGTCTGCCTTTTCTCTCGTAGAAACAGGCGGTCTTTAAATACACAAATCTGTTCATGTCTTTACATGAACGAAACTAATCAAAGGTATCAATCGATACACTTTGGTAAAACTCCTTCAGTATCAAAGCGATACTTAAAATAAAACATAAAACAAAACCAAGTATCAAACGATACTTAAAACTAACCAAGTATCAAAGCGATACTTAAAACAAAACATAAAACAAAACCAAGTATCAAGGCGATACTTAAAACAAAACATAAAACAAAAACCAATAACCAAGTACCTGTACCGGTTACACAAACTCTGTCATCATCTAGAGATTATTGAAATAAAAGCTGGATGTGTGAGCATGGTCAGCTGTCTCTTTAATAGGCTTCTCGGCCTTATTCTCCATCCTTGTTTAACTGTAGGTGGTATGCTTACTTTATCAAGTTCTATTCGGTATCAGCAAGGTACTTAAGAACCAGGAATTAAATGTTAGGTCTAGAGCTCTTGTACCTATTCCTCATATTCATTCAAGATGAGCTTCAACTTTGCTCTAGATCTTTCATCTTAGTCCTACTGTTGCTCTCTCGTGTACTGTTGGTACTTTCTATTTCCTCTTTAGGTGTTAGTCTTTATCGGTAACCTTTCAGATTTTAGATCACCTATTTGACTACCCAAATAGACATGGATTAGGTCATTCTAGACAAGCTAGCAATACTCAAGCGGAAAGGATATAGGCACAGCTAATATGTACATTGCTGTTCTTTGATCAACTTGAATTTGCAGCTTGAAGGAAATATGTACTACCACTAAGATCATAATTACAAGGTTGATTCTTTCACTTCGACCACCGCTTTTATGTTTGATTTCGATTTTGGGAGAGTATGTCTCTTGTCGACTACCAAAATACTGTCCGTATTGGTAGTATTCAAATGACCTTGGTCATTTCTCCCTCTTTACCTAGTTCCTAAAGCTTATTGCCTCTTGGAATTTGAGCTTTAGAAATCTTCTTGGAATGGTAAAATATTGCCACCGTTTTGTGCCTTGGTATTTTGATTGGGCTGTCCTCTACCCCAGTTCAAGATACCTGAACTTGTCTCCAGCATGTTTTGTACTCGTGATTTCCCTTTCCAAAATGAGTACTATTGCCTGCCCACCTTCTTTCACCCATAATTCACTGGAGGATTCTTTCCTGAACCTTTTTGATGTTGGTATGTGTCAACTTTATTGTTCTAGTAGATCACTTCGCCGGTTTCTTGGACTCCAGCTTCTGCCTTTACTTTTACTGAGACTACTTCCCAATACACCAGGCTTTACCCGTATTACCTTTGGTTGGTTCTTGTCAGCTAGTATTTTATCGGAATCCTCTTTCATAGGTTTTGGTTTGTTTTGGTCTAGTTGGTCCCATTCCCGCCATTCCTCCCATCACCTCCTGCTCTGCTGACTCTCTTTTCCTATTCTGCATCGGTCCCATCTTTATTCAGCGACCATCTCCAATATTACAGAGGGCAACTTTCTCTCTACTGCCATATGACAGGCTAGTGCTATTTGTTGAGCCTGTAGATTAAACTTGTACATTTTCCCTATAAATTCATGAAGGTTGTTTTTATACTTGACTGCTTCCTTGTCACTTATGACTTTATATCCTTCTTCGAGAGGAGAGTACTAACTGGCAAATTTGTATTTACAACAAGTCCAGTAGTACAGTTCTTTGTATTGCTCTTCTACTTAGAGGCCATCCCTTCCACATGGATACTATACTACTATCAGGATGACCAGATACCTATTTGTTCTCCCCCAGCATAAATAATTTGTTCTTAATTTTCATCTCAAATTCTGACCTTGCATTCGCAGTCTTCTACTAATCAAGCTATTAAATGCTAGATGTATTAAGCGGTCTTTATTTGCAGAAATGGGTATTGGTTTACTGGTCACTTTGCAGTTTGTGCCAATTCTTCTCCAAGTCTATTGGCTATTTCAAGTTGTCAGGCGTGGTACAGATATAAATATGTATGGTCACACTCTATATTTCCTGCCTTGTCTTTCGTTATCTCCATTGTCACTACTGTCATCGTCATTGCCACCCTGTCTTATGGTATTCTGAGGTTCCCATCTACTTGTTTCTGCTCATTTCACGTTGTTGTCTTCTACCCTTTCTGAAGTATCTTCTCATTCTCCTGGGACCATTTCCAATATAGCATGTTGACCTCTTAGTTGTCTGTCATCTAGTACTTTAATTGTATCAAGCACTAGGACTTAAGTAGAAGATACCTGGGCTTGATTCCCATGAATGGTACAGGTAAAGTCACTATAGAATTTCACCTCCTTTGCTTTTGAGGCAACTAGGATTGATATCAATATTCGTAATGCTTGGTTCTGTTAAGTCTGTTGTATTCTGAATTTCTGAAAAGCTGGTTCCAAGGTGAGGTCTCATTGGAGAGCGGGACACT
>NW_003298810.1:81254-85295 GCF_000151645.1 Tuber melanosporum | reverse complement strand
TGATGATATGATGCTCTTGTTGAGTACCTTGTACTGCCAATTTAGCAGCTATTTCTCTGTTGATCCTTTCTTATATCTCTTGCACTTTTGCTTCTACCACAGTACACTGAGGTAACATAACAGCAATATTAGTATTATGTATATCTTGTCTTTCCAGCAATTGCTGCTGGACTTGTATCAGTCCTTGTGTGTTAGCCTGTAATTCGGCTGACAGAGTGTTCAAGGCAATATTGCTAGCATCAATACTTGTAGACATGTCCTGCTGGATTTAACTAATGACTATTCCTACCCTGATAGTGAGTCTTGGGAGGTCTGCCGTATGTGGTATTAAAATGTGAGATGGAGGATCTTAAAATGGGATACGTGGCTGTTGGAAATGGGGAGACACTGTGAGCTTTACCTGCTAGTCCTGTGAAAGCTTGCCAGAGAGTCAGTGGAAGACCAGATGAATCGCGGAATATTATAGAATGGTTATCTCTCGAGGTATCTATCAGTTCTCCCAGGGTGAGGTGTATAGGTTGTTGTGGTATATCCATTGCTGCATTGCCTGCTTCTTCTTTTTCTAATGAACAGGCTTTAAAGCGGGAGTTTAGAGACATTTCTATTTTTATGCAACATGGTGTGGGATGCCTGATGTGCAGGCTATATTATCTTGTAGGAGTAGGTAGGTAGATAGCTAGAGAGCCTTTATAATAAGGGGATCTAATAATATACTGTTTGGTGGAGACAACCTGATAGACTTCAGAGTTGTCTAGGACAAGTAAGATTCATTTCTGTAGACAGAGATGGTCTAGGAAGGCTTAGATAGTACAAGTTGCTTTTATAACTACTAAGAGCTAAGTATGTAAAGTAGAATAGAACCTTAAATACCAGATTATATTATTAAGGTCTCTTCTCCATTGTATGATGATGTTCAAAAGGTTTAAGCAGCTATTCGATATATATATTCCCCATCTGAGTGATCCCTGACTACATCTATCCATTATACTATTATATACTTCTCTGATTGTAACTTGCAACATTGGGTATTCTTCAAAGGTGTGACCCCCTGGTAACCCTGAAAATTACTACACCCTCTTCTATAATCACGATAATGCTACTAGGAGCCATACTGTTCCCAATACTTATTATTTGATGAACAGAGTCTTTTACACTTTAGGCCTAATTCTCACGTTGAACTGGGTGGGCCAAATTGTCTCTATTGTTGACGAAAGGTTCAGTTTCATCAACCTGTTGTATCAGCGAATGTAGTCATAATTGTAATTCTCCTAGGTTGCCTGCCGTCATACTTATAAAACTCCATATCCAATATACAGATATCTTCTGGAAGACTTCCTACTAATTCGGAGTAAGCTATTCTACTGGACGGGTTGATACTGTCTCTATATCTACCTCTCATCTTTTTTTAGTGATTCTGCGAACCTTTATATGCAACTATCTTCAGTTATCAATTCCAAAGCTTAATATCACCCAATCTAACAGATAGTGACCTATCCTGTAACTGTGATCAAGTAGAGGAGATAAACCTCAATGAAATAGATTTATAATACGAGGATTGTAGGTCCTGAGTTATTGTAACTGGTATGGGTACTCGGTTATTGGTTTGTTTTAAGTATCGTTTGATACTTAGTTTTGTTTTATGTTTTGTTATAAGTATTGTTTTGATACTTGGTTTGTTTTAAGTATCGTTTGATACTTAGTTTTGTTTTATGTTTTGTTATAAGTATTGTTTTGATACTTGGTTTGTTTTAAGTATCATTTGATCCTTAGCTTTGTTTTATGTTTTGTTTTAAGTATCGCTTTGATACTTAGTTTTGTTTTATGTATTCTTTTAAGTATTGTTATGATACTTGGTTTGTTTTACCGAAAAATATCGCTTGATATCTTTGATTAGCTTCGTTCATGCTAGACATGGACAAGACTTGTGTATTTAAAGACTGCCCCATCCCATGATGGAAAAGGTAGACTTCAACAAATAGTATTTCAATATACTTAGTTGAACGGTAAGGTTAGGAATACCAGAACCTGATACCTAGGAACCACCCTAAGAAGGGTAACACCACTCGGAATCGGGATCTCTGGTCTCCAATACCCCCTTCCGGCTCCCTTATGGGGCCCACTTGTCATCATATATATTAATCGCAGTTAGGTCCTGTGACTATATTACCACAGAGTTGAAGGTGTTATATTAACACTATATACATCATCGCTGTCTCTCCGACCTAATCCTGTTCGCAGGGTATATGTGAGAGGACCTTCGGCTAGGTCGGAGAAGTGGAACAGAGTAATTCCGTGAACTACACACAGTGCTATCTGGCTTCAAGGATATGATACCTATGGCATGGGCCGTAGGTAACAGGACGATTTCGCACGAAGAGATGGTATCAAATGATAAAGGATCTGTACTAGAGACCAATACATTTACATCCACCAGAAGAGTCTAGAACTCTAAATGACGCTACTAAAGAAGCCAACAAAGTTCACGGAGTGTTACAACTGGGTTTTAGAATACCTCATAGACATGGGGTAATTCCCAATACTACAATGGTTACCGAAACCTACTACCCAAAGAGCAACCAAGGATTGCCAACCGAGGGATTAATTACGAATCTGGTGGAATAGCTTCCTACGAGTTAATAGGAAGTCATCCAGAGAAAATCGATCAGTTGAGTATAGAGTTACAAAGGATCGAAGTCAGATGACCTATAATGGTTGTAAGGACGACCACCCTCGCAGATATGGCCGTGGATAAAACTGATCATTTTATCAATGGCAAAGACAATTGGGGCCAACTCAATTTGACTTAAGAACTAGGCCATAAGTCTGAAGACTCAGCTAATCAGGATATTACGATTGGGGACAGCACGTTTCCTAAGAAGAAATATCGTAATTACTGAAGAGGGTGTGATGGTTTACAAGGTGCACAGGTATTCGCACCTTGGAAGAAAACTAGGCGTCACGAATTACGATTGAAGAAGTTCATAGTTGTATGATAAATAAATGTTGTCCGCGAAAACTCAGAGGTGGAATATAAATATCGAAGTGCCTCCCAAGCTTTAGACATCATCAAGCAACGGGGCACAGACCTGCTCAATATAATCCTGTTATTACGATTCTACCCTACTTTACCTATTTTATGTCGCTCGTAGTAGTCATAAACAAAACAAACAAAGTCTGAACCTGCCTAGACAATCTCCGTCTACAGAAGCGAATCTCGATTGGCCTAGACACCCTTGAAGTCTATCAAGTTGACTCCACCTAACAGGTTACTTCTTTGTTCCTCAGTACACCCTGGAAGCCTTCTTTAGTTCTAAGCTCTCGCCTTTCCTCTGAAAGAGCAGGCCGCTTGCCAACTATCATATCTTTTACCGATAATGTGATTAGCACCTTGTGAATACATTACATTTTTTTAACCTCAGCATGTGGTTAAGAACCTGTTCCTGGATTTAGGCTTGATTAACCTATCGATATCCAGCTCAGAACGCTAACTGAGACAAGTGGCAGAATAATGCCACATTTGGCTTCGTCTGAAATCTAACATAAAGTCTTTGATGACCAGGAGTAGGAAGCAAATCCCACGACAAGACCTTAAGAGAAAAAAACAACTGCGGCACTCTACTAAGGAGTAGGGAGAACCTGCAAATATGGAAGACACATAACCTCTAGGAGAATTCCCTTCTACTCTAGTAAAAAAGCCTTCCTTTGAACCTCGGCTTGACCCCAAATCCAGTAGCGAATCGGATATGGCTAGTACAGCTGGAGGGCCTTCAGGTGGAGGAAAGTTTCGGGCTCCACCTGCAGAAGAGGATGTACTTGCCGCATTTGAACCCCTAAGTTCAAACTCCACCTCACAGCAAAATTTATAAGAGAAGGAAAGGACCCCAAACCTGAAGCTGTTGATTGATGGGTGACTGAACTCACATACTACCTTCTCCTACAAGGAAAAGATGTGCAAGATCCTACAACCAGACTATACATTGGATCATTCTGTGATGGAAAGGCAACTGACGCATATCACCAATACTATAAGGAATACGGCGG